>NW_028232013.1:187500-190000 GCF_054491065.1 Syngnathus leptorhynchus
GGTGCCCCAGTGTCGCTGAACGACACACCGCCCCGGTCCATCTCCACAGTGACCCGCAAACCGTCCGGGCAGACCCTCGCACCGTACCACACTCCAGGGATCTTCCACATCCACAGAGACCAATGAGGTGTCCAGGCCCACCAACCTGTATTGGGAACCACGACAGACAGCCAAGGCCCCGCGCGCCATCGCACGCATGCTAGGCAATGGCCCCCGACTGCGGACGAGCCGGGACAACCACTGCTTCGCGCCACCTGTCGCCTCCCCTTTCACCAACGTCCTCCTGGCTACCACCAACCACACCGGCCTGTCCCGCGGACCACCATCCTGAGCAGGACAAAGTCCCCTCATCAAGCAGCCCATCTGGAGTAGCCCAGCATGGCAGGCGCCGCAGCGAATTCGGCCTTCGCCCCAGAAGAAGCGGCACAAGCGTTCAAAAGCATGGATGAGAGAATCCATAGCAAGAAAGGCAGGGTCATAGAGACAAGTCCCTCTCCACAATCCAATCCCGCGACTGCGAGCTCGGTGTCGGTGCCACCGCAGCCCACCCCGATGAGCAGCCCACACGGGCGACGAATCACCCTCACGCGTCCAGTACGCCTAGCTTCCCACTACATACAGGCCATGACCATGGGAAACCGAGTCGAAAGCCCTCGCACGGCCAGCAAGCGACCGCCAGCTACTGTTCAGCCCACCCTCCGGCAAGCCTCCCAGCAGACCCGGCTATCAAGCCCCGTCCCTTTGAGAACCCTGGGATCGACTCCACGCACCCTTCACGCGGCAGACAGCCTCATCAGTTGCTTCCCGGCCGAAGCCCAGCCTGAGGGGCCAGACCCCCAGTCCTGCCTGGACTCGACCACGAGCATAGCGTTCAAAACCGGCCAAGTTGAATGAAGCAGGAGACTCGGTCAGTACAGGCTCTGACCTGCTTCCTTGACCAGCGCAACAGCCGCAAGGTGTCTCACTCACCCTACAAACTGCCTGCCGTGCCGTCACACAGGGACCTCCATATCCACCTCACTCGTTTCGTCACCCAACACGCGTCGGACAACCCCACTCGTCAGTGATATGCCGGCGACTCACACCCGCACAACATACCACAGGCATCTCTGTCAAAATGCCCTCCCAGAAACAAGCTGTGGCACCATCATAGCATCCGTCGCCCATACTCTCATAACCAGACCGACGGCGGCCACCAGTGCCACTGAGGAGTTGTCAGGAGCTTCGCCAGCCTGGGTCCACCCGCTCCACCGGCCAGACTGACTGTGACTCCGACTCTGTGCAGCTGCGACACGGACTTCCGAACCAAAGGAGTTTTCGCAACATGGTCTGTAGACATGACTACAGCCGTTCGAGGACCCTCAGCCAAACCCCGAAAGTTGGTCCCCATGGCCTCCGAGGCAGTTGATCACACGCCATACACGCACCCAACCTCAAGCACGTGAAGATGAGGTCGCTCGAGCAGTCACGACCCCCCATTAAGCCGTGCCTCCGCGGTTCTTGATAACCCAGGTCCGCAATCCTGGGCAGCTCGGCTCAGCCAGAGCTCAGTCACCGTTCCCTTCAAGACTTTACTAAGAATCAAACCCGGGCAGCAGCCGACACGACCCAGTAAGGCCTGTCCCCAACCAAAGCCAAGTCCACAGTCTGACCCACTTGGGAGAGGCCCCCATCAGAGATGCCGAGCTCGCTCCCCGTAAAGCCATCCAGCGACCAGCACTCATCACGGCTGCCCAGGCTTCACAGTATTTGCGTTTCCGCTAGGATTTGAGAAATTACATTCGACAGAAGGCGCCACATCCAGCCTTTGTTTATTATCACTATGTGTAACGGCATCAGCACCGTCTCGGTTCGTCTCAGTCTCGCCACCATTCAGTCACACCAGGCGTACCAGCAGGGCGCCGAGCGAGCGCACAAGCCAGCCTGCAAGGTGCTAGAGGGCGACCCGCAGTGGGTAGGAACCGTCCACCAGTGTCGGCAAGCCGAGGCCGATGGGGGCCCTACCAAGGCAGGTCATGATTGCCAGTCGGTCAGATAGGAAATAGGTTACTCGGAGCCCGCCGGGATCAGACGGGCAACCGGGGAGAGGGAGCTACATGAGTACCGCCGCCGGGATCAGACGGCGGCCCCAGGATCCTCGTAGTATTCGGTATCGCCCTTCCTCCTACTCAAAGGTAGTCGTCCTACTGCAGAATCCGAGCCACTACTGCTGCTTCAGTAGCGCTCAGGGAGACAAGTCTCACCTTACGGGTCCAGAAGGTCACCCAAGCCGTGCAGCCCCTTCTGTAGTCTGCACGCCAACCAATCGAGAACAACCGTCCGAATTGGCCAAACCTTGTCCCAACGAGTCGGGGGAAGCTGGGCATCTGCCCCCCCTAGGCTGACTGCGTTAGCCGTCCATGCCAGGCATGGCCGTTACCAGCGGGCACCACGTGGAGGTGCAGTCATACATGACGCGACTGACAACCAGAGAAGCAGCCCACCTCCGACTGCTCCCCTT
>NW_028232013.1:197500-215000 GCF_054491065.1 Syngnathus leptorhynchus
CGATGCGGAGCGACAGACGCCCCCGCGACCGCGGTTGGTCGGGAAGGCTTTTCGGATAGAGGTCGGACGGTGTGTGTGGACGGCTTCCCGTGGTGCCGCCGCTATCAAGCCGGAGGGTTTGAGAAACGACATTCGCGGAAGGACCGGCGCGGCCGGCGGACGCTCGCACGCGCGGCGCCCGACACTCAGCCGCTCGCTCGGCCTCCGTGGATCGTGGCTAGGTGGGATGGATGCCAAACCGGGTCGTCTCGGTCTCGCCGCAGTACGGTCGCGCCGGGGCCTGCGGGGCGGCGCGGGGAGCGCACGCTCACGCGGCGGCCGGGGCGCTAGAGTGCGACCCGCAGTGGGTAGGAACCGTCCACCCGACGTCGGACGAGCCGAGGCCGATGGAGGCCCTACCAAGGCGGGTCATGAGTGCCAGTCGGTCAGTTGGGTGAGGGGGTACTCGGAGGCCCGCCGGGAGCAGACGGGCGACCGGGGATGGGGGGCGTACGCGGGCGGGCGCCGGGAGAAGACGGCCCGTCCGGGGTCGAATCTCGGCCTGTGTTTTCGGAGCCGGCCGGGCATCACGCTCCCTCCTTGGATGGACAACATTCGTAGTTGACACTTTGTGTCATTTTATCCGAGCGGGCGGGCGCCTCGAGAGGCGGACCGTCCGGGGCGACTCTCGGCCTGTGTTTTCGGAGCCGGCCGGGCCTCACGCTCCCTCCTTGGATGGACAACATTCGTAGTTGACACTTTGTGTCATTTTATCCGAGCGGGCGGGCGCCGCGAGGCGGACCGTCCGGGGCGACTCTCGGCCTGTGTTTAAGGAGCCGGCCGGGCATCACGCTCCTTCCTTGGATGGACAACATTCGCAGTTGACACTTTGTGTCATTTTATCCGAGCAGACGGGCGCCGCGAGGCGGACCGTCCGGGGCGACTCTCGGCCTGTGTTTTCGGAGCCGGCCGGGCATCACGCTCCCTCCTTGGATGGACAACATTCGTAGTTGACACTTTGTGTCATTTTATCCGAGCGGGCGGGCGCCGCGAGGCGGACCGTCCGGGGCGACTCTCGGCCTGTGTTTAAGGAGCCGGCCGGGCATCACGCTCCTTCCTTGGATGGACAACATTCGCAGTTGACACTTTGTGTCATTTTATCCGAGCAGACGGGCGCCGCGAGGCGGACCGTCCGGGGCGACTCTCGGCCTGTGTTTTCGGAGCCGGCCGGGCATCACGCTCCCTCCTTGGATGGACAACATTCGTAGTTGACACTTTGTGTCATTTTATCCGAGCAGACGGGCGCCGCGAGGCGACCGTCCGGGGCGACTCTCGGCCTGTGTTTAAGGAGCCGGCCGGGCATCACGCTCCTTCCTTGGATGGACAACATTCGTAGTTGACACTTTGTGTCATTTTATCCGAGCGGGCGGGCGCCGCGAGGCGGACCGTCCGGGGCGACTCTCGGCCTGTGTTTAAGGAGCCGGCCGGGCATCACGCTCCTTCCTTGGATGGACAACATTCGCAGTTGACACTTTGTGTCATTTTATCCGAGCAGACGGGCGCCGCGAGGCGGACCGTCCGGGGCGACTCTCGGCCTGTGTTTTCGGAGCCGGCCGGGCATCACGCTCCCTCCTTGGATGGACAACATTCGTAGTTGACACTTTGTGTCATTTTATCCGAGCAGACGGGCGCCGCGAGGCGGACCGTCCGGGGCGACTCTCGGCCTGTGTTTAAGGAGCCGGCCGGGCATCACGCTCCTTCCTTGGATGGACAACATTCGCAGTTGACACTTTGTGTCATTTTGTTCGGCCTGTGTTTAAGGAGGCGGCCGTCCTCCACTCGGTCCGTGTTTAAGGAGCGACACTCGCGCTCCGGTTCGGCCTGTATTTAGGGAGGCGGCCGTCCTCCGCTTGGTCTGTGTTAAGGGCGACACTCTGTCCATGTTTGAGGAGCCTGGCCCTGACGCTCCTCTCCGGCCTGTGTTTAAGGAGGCGGCCGTCCTCCCCTTGGTCCGTGTTAAGGGCGACACTCGGTCCATGTTTGAGGAGCCTGGCCCTGACGCTCCTCTCCGGCCTGTGTTTAAGGAGGCGGCCGTCCTCCCCTTGGTCCGTGTTAAGGGCGACACTCGGTCCATGTTTGAGGAGCCTGGCCCTGACGCTCCTCTCCGGCCTGTGTTTAAGGAGGCGGCCGTCCTCCCCTTGGTCTGTGTTAAGGGCGACACTCGGTCCATGTTTGAGGAGCCTGGCCCTGACGCTCCTCTCCGGCCTGTGTTTAAGGAGGCGGCCGTCCTCCCCTTGGTCCGTGTTAAGGGCGACACTCGGTCCATGTTTGAGGAGCCTGGCCCTGACGCTCCTCTCCGGCCTGTGTTTAAGGAGGCGGCCGTCCTCCCCTTGGTCCGTGTTAAGGGCGACACTCGGTCCATGTTTGAGGAGCCTGGCCCTGACGCTCCTCTCCGGCCTGTGTTTAAGGAGGCGGCCGTCCTCCCCTTGGTCTGTGTTAAGGGCGACACTCGGTCCATGTTTGAGGAGCCTGGCCCTGACGCTCCTCTCCGGCCTGTGTTTAAGGAGGCGGCCGTCCTCCCCTTGGTCTGTGTTAAGGGCGACACTCGGTCCATGTTTGAGGAGCCTGGCCCTGACGCTCCTCTCCGGCCTGTGTTTAAGGAGGCGGCCGTCCTCCCCTTGGTCTGTGTTAAGGGCGACACTCGGTCCATGTTTGAGGAGCCTGGCCCTGACGCTCCTCTCCGGCCTGTGTTTAAGGAGGCGGCCGTCCTCCCCTTGGTCTGTGTTAAGGGCGACACTCGGTCCGTGTTTAAGGAGCGGCCCTCGCGCTCCGGTTCGGCCTGTATTTAGGGAGGCGGCCGTCCTCCGCTTGGTCTGTGTTAAGGGCGACACTCGGTCCGTGTTTAAGGAGCCGGCCCTGACGCTCCTCTTCGGCCTGTGTTTAAGGAGGCGGCCGTCCTCCACTTCCTTCCATGCACCACCACATTCGCAGTTGACACTTTGCCATTTTTTCAGAGAGGTGACACTTAGTCGTTTTTTCGAAAGTTGACACTTAGTCGTTTTTTCGAAAGTTGACACTTTGCCGTTTTTTCAGAGAGGCGACACTTAGCCGTTTTTTCGAAAGTTGACACTTAGCCGTTTTTTCGAAAGTTGACACTTAGCCGTTTTTTCGAAAGTTGACACTTAGTCACTTTTTCGCCACAGTGACACCTCCAGCGCGTGCCACGGCGCTTTTCAGGTCTTCTATCCGACCTTGTGCTGTCGAGGACGGCGTGTCCGACGCCGTGGGGAGACCAGCACCATCTCCTCCATACTCGTAAACGGGGTGCTTTGGAAAACGGGGGGAAAGTCGATGAGTACACTGACTACTGGGACCATTTCATTGTACTCTGGCGCACCTGAAGACCAAAAAAGGTACTGCACCTTAGCCCGGGTACCTCACCCCCTGGTACCTCGAGGAGAACTTAGAAAAATTTCGACAAATTTTTGGTGAGCTCCAGGGAGAGAGGCTGATTTTTCGCTTTTTGAGGCCGACCGCCGAACCGGCGCGGGGCGGACTCACAAGCCCCCCAGAGCCGTGGGCACTTAGTCGTTTTTTCAGAGAGGCGACACTTAGTCGTTTTTTCAGAGGCGACACTTAGTCGTTTTTTCGAAAGTTGACACTTAGCCGTTTTTTCGAAAGTCGACACTTAGCCGTTTTTTTGGAAAGTTGACACTTAGTCGTTTTTTCGAAAGTTGACACTTAGTCGTTTTTTCGCCACAATTGGCTCTGAGCTCCAGGGGGAGAGCCTGGTTTTGCCTTATTTCAGGCCGGCTGGGGAACCGGCGCGGGTCGGATGCACGAGCCCGGCAGAGCCGTGGGCACTTAGAAAATTTTCGCCGATTAAGCTGGGACCTCCAGGCGGAGACCGGCATTCCTCGTCCTCGGGGTTCGACCCAGGAACCGGCGCTGGGCAGACGCCGTAGCCACGCAGAGCCGTGGGCACTTAGAAAATATTCGCCAAGTTGGCTCTGAGCTCCAGGCGGAGAGGCTGGTTTTGCCTTATTTCAGGCCGGCTGGGGAACCGGCGCGGGTCGGATGCACGAGCCCGCAGAGCCGTGGGCACTTTGCCATTTTCTCAGAGTCGACACTTAGTCGTTTTTTCAGAGAGGCGACACTCTGTCGTTTTTTCGAAAGTTGACACTTTGCCGTTTTTTCAGAGAGGCGACACTTAGCCGTTTTTTCGAAAGTTGACACTTAGCCGTTTTTTCGAAAGTCGACACTTAGCCGTTTTTTCAGAGATGTGACACTTTGCCGTTTTTTCGAAAGTCGACACTTAGCCGTTTTTTCAGAGATGTGACACTTAGAAACTTTTTGCCAAGTTGGCTGTGAGCTCCAGGAGGAGACCGTTATTTTTCGTCATTCGAGGCCGACTGCGGAACCGGCGCTGGGCGGACGCCAAAGCTCGGCAGGGCCGTGGGCACTTAGAAACTTTTTGCCAAGTTGGCTGTGAGCTCCAGGAGGAGACCGTTATTTTTCGTCATTCGAGGCCGACTGCGGAACCGGCGCTGGGCGGACGCCAAAGCTCGGCAGGGCCGTGGGCACTTAGAAACTTTTTGCCAAGTTGGCTGTGAGCTCCAGGAGGAGACCGTTATTTTTCGTCATTCGAGGCCGACTGCGGAACCGGCGCTGAGCGGACGCCAAAGCTCGGCAGGGCCGTGGGCACTTAGAAACTTTTTGCCAAGTTGGCTGTGAGCTCCAGGAGGAGACCGTTATTTTTCGTCATTCGAGGCCGACTGCGGAACCGGCGCTGGGCGGACGCCAAAGCTCGGCAGGGCCGTGGGCACTTAGAAACTTTTTGCCAAGTTGGCTGTGAGCTCCAGGAGGAGACCGTTATTTTTCGTCATTCGAGGCCGACTGCGGAACCGGCGCTGGGCGGACGCCAAAGCTCGGCAGGGCCGTGGGCACTTAGAAACTTTTTGCCAAGTTGGCTGTGAGCTCCAGGAGGAGACCGTTATTTTTCGTCATTCGAGGCCGACTGCGGAACCGGCGCTGGGCGGACGCCAAAGCTCGGCAGGGCCGTGGGCACTTAGAAACTTTTTGCCAAGTTGGCTGTGAGCTCCAGGAGGAGACCGTTATTTTTCGTCATTCGAGGCCGACTGCGGAACCGGCGCTGGGCGGACGCCAAAGCTCGGCAGGGCCGTGGGCACTTAGAAACTTTTTGCCAAGTTGGCTGTGAGCTCCAGGAGGAGACCGTTATTTTTCGTCATTCGAGGCCGACTGCGGAACCGGCGCTGGGCGGACGCCAAAGCTCGGCAGGGCCGTGGGCACTTAGAAACTTTTTGCCAAGTTGGCTGTGAGCTCCAGGAGGAGACCGTTATTTTTCGTCATTCGAGGCCGACTGCGGAACCGGCGCTGGGCGGACGCCAAAGCTCGGCAGGGCCGTGGGCACTTAGAAACTTTTTGCCAAGTTGGCTGTGAGCTCCAGGAGGAGACCGTTATTTTTCGTCATTCTAGGCCGGCTGCAGAACCGGCGCGGGTCGGATGCACGAGCCCGCAGAGCCGTGGGCACTTTGCCACTTTTTGCCAAGTTGGCTGTGAGCTCCAGGAGGAGACCGTTATTTTTCGTCATTCGAGGCCGACTGCGGAACCGGCGCTGAGCGGACGCCAAAGCTCGGCAGGGCCGTGGGCACTTAGAAACTTTTTGCCAAGTTGGCTGTGAGCTCCAGGAGGAGACCGTTATTTTTCGTCATTCGAGGCCGACTGCGGAACCGGCGCTGAGCGGACGCCAAAGCTCGGCAGGGCCGTGGGCACTTAGAAACTTTTTGCCAAGTTGGCTGTGAGCTCCAGGAGGAGACCGTTATTTTTCGTCATTCGAGGCCGACTGCGGAACCGGCGCTGGGCGGACGCCAAAGCTCGGCAGGGCCGTGGGCACTTAGAAACTTTTTGCCAAGTTGGCTGTGAGCTCCAGGAGGAGACCGTTATTTTTCGTCATTCGAGGCCGACTGCGGAACCGGCGCTGGGCGGACGCCAAAGCTCGGCAGGGCCGTGGGCACTTAGAAACTTTTTGCCAAGTTGGCTGTGAGCTCCAGGAGGAGACCGTTATTTTTCGTCATTCTAGGCCGGCTGCAGAACCGGCGCGGGTCGGATGCACGAGCCCGCAGAGCCGTGGGCACTTTGCCACTTTTTCGCCACAATTGGCTGTGAGCTCCAGGAGGAGACCGTTATTTTTCGTCATTCTAGGCCGGTTGCAGAACCGGCGCGGCTCGGATGCACGAGCCCGCAGAGCCGTGGGCACTTAGAAAATTTTCAGAGAGGCGACACTTTGCCATTTTTTCAGAGAGGTGACACTTAGTCGTTTTTTCGAAAGTTGACACTTAGCCGTTTTTTCGAAAGTTGACACTTAGTCGTTTTTTCGAAAGTTGACACTTAGTCGTTTTTTCGCCAAAGTGCCCACCTCCAGCGCGTGCCACGGCGCTTTCCAGGTCTTCTATCCGACCTTGTGCTGTCGAGGACGGCGTGTCCGACGCCGTGGGGAGACCAGCACCATCTCCTCCATACTCGTAAACGAGGTGCTTTGGAAAACGGGGGGAAAGTCGATGAGTACACTGACTACTGGGACCATTTCATTGTACTCTGGCGCACCTGAAGACCAAAAAAGGTACTGCACCTTAGCCCGGGTACCTCACCCCCTGGTACCTCGAGGAGAACTTAGAAAAATTTCGACAAATTTTTGGTGAGCTCCAGGGAGAGAGGCTGATTTTTTGCTTTTTGAGGCCGACCGCCGAACCGGCGCGGGGCGGACTCACAAGCCCCGCAGAGCCGTGGGCACTTAGTCGTTTTTTCGAAAGTTGACACTTAGCCGTTTTTTCGAAAGTTGACACTTAGCCGTTTTTTCGAAAGTCGACACTTAGCCGTTTTTTCGAAAGTTGACACTTAGTCGTTTTTTCGCCGATTTTGCTGGGACCTCCAGGCGAGGACCGGCGTTTTTCGTCTTCCGGGTCCGACCCGGGAACCAGCGCCGAGCGGACACATTCGCTCGCTAGTGCCGTTGGCACTTAGAAAATTTTTCGTTTGTCATGAGCTCCGGGCGGAGACCGGCGTTTTTCGTCTTCCGGGTTCGACCCGGGAACCAGCGCCGAGCGGACACATTCGCTCGCTAGTGCCGTTGGCACTTAGAAAATTTTTCGTTTGTCATGAGCTCCGGGCGGAGACCGGCGTTTTTCGTCTTCCGGGTTCGACCCGGGAACCAGCGCCGAGCGGACACATTCGCTCGCTAGTGCCGTTGGCACTTAGAAAATTTTTCGTTTGTCATGAGCTCCGGGCGGAGACCGGCGTTTTTCGTCTTCCGGGTCCGACCCGGGAACCAGCGCCGAGCGGACACATTCGCTCGCTAGTGCCGTTGGCACTTAGAAAATTTTTCGTTTGTCATGAGCTCCGGGCGGAGAGCGGCGTTTTTCGTCTTCCGGGTTCGACCCGGGAACCAGCGCCGAGCGGACACATTCGCTCGCTAGTGCCGTTGGCACTTAGAAAATTTTTCGTTTGTCATGAGCTCCGGGCGAGGACCGGCGTTTTTCGTCTTCCGGGTTCGACCCGGGAACCAGCGCCGAGCGGACACATTCGCTCGCTAGTGCCGTTGGCACTTAGAAAATTTTTCGTTTGTCATGAGCTCCGGGCGGAGAGCGGCGTTTTTCGTCTTCCGGGTTCGACCCGGGAACCAGCGCCGAGCGGACACATTCGCTCGCTAGTGCCGTTGGCACTTAGAAAATTTTTCGTTTGTCATGAGCTCCGGGCGAGGACCGGCGTTTTTCGTCTTCCGGGTTCGACCCGGGAACCAGCGCCGAGCGGACACATTCGCTCGCTAGTGCCGTTGGCACTTAGAAAATTTTTCGTTTGTCATGAGCTCCGGGCGGAGAGCGGCGTTTTTCGTCTTCCGGGTTCGACCCGGGAACCAGCGCCGAGCGGACACATTCGCTCGCTAGTGCCGTTGGCACTTAGAAAATTTTTCGTTTGTCATGAGCTCCGGGCGAGGACCGGCGTTTTTCGTCTTCCGGGTTCGACCCGGGAACCAGCGCCGAGCGGACACATTCGCTCGCTAGTGCCGTTGGCACTTAGAAAATTTTTCATTTGTCATGAGCTCCGGGCGGAGACCGGCATTTTTCGTCATTCGAGGCCGACGGGGGAACCAGCCGGAGCGGACACGTTTGCTCGGAAGAGCCGTTGGCACTTAGAAAAAATTCCGTGTCTCGTGAGCTCCAGGGGGGACAGGCTGGTTTTATTCATCCGTAGCCGACATGGGAACCAGCGCGGAGCGGATTGGTGTTGCGCTGCCATATACCTCATCTCTCTCAGGAGTCCCCCCCTTATACGTGCCGATGGTGTTTTGGAAAACGGGGGGTAACTGGATGAGTACACTGACTAGGGGGACCAGTACACTAGCGAGTGGGACCAGTACACTGACTAGTGGGACCAACACACTATGAGCGCCTGGTACCTAAAATGGAAGTATAGAGGCCGAATTTCGGGCAAGATCACGCCGGGTTAGGCTTCCAGGACCTCGGCTAAGCAATTTTAACGGGTCGCCCGGTTCTTTTTTTTATCCAGCCCGGTTCTTTTTTTATCCAGCCCGGTTCTTTTTACACTTCCAGCTGGAGCTCGGGAGCGGCTTTTTGCACAAGATCACGCCGTGTTAGGCTTCCAGGACCTCGGCTAAGCAATTTTAACGGGTCGCCCGGTTCTTTTTTGATCCAGCCCGGTTCTTTTTTTTATCCAGCCTGGTTCTTTTTACACTTCCAGCTGGAGCTCGGGAGCGGCTTTTTGCACAAGAACACGCCGTGTTAGGCTTCCAGGACCTCGGCTAAGCAATTTTAACGGGTCGCCCGGTTCTTTTTTGATCCAGCCCGGTTCTTTTTTTTATCCAGCCCGGTTCTTTTCACACTTCCAGCTGGAGCTCGGCAGCGGCTATTTGCACAAGATCACGCCGGGTTAGGCTTCCAGGACCTCGGCTAAGCAATTTTAACGGGTCGCCCGGTTCTTTTTTTGATCCAGCCCGGTTCTTTTTTTATCCAGCCCGGTTCTTTTTACACTTCCAGCTGGAGCTCGGGAGCGGCTTTTTGCACAAGATCACGCCGTGTTAGGCTTCCAGGACCTCGGCTAAGCAATTTTAACGGGTCGCCCGGTTCTTTTTTGATCCAGCCCGGTTCTTTTTTTTATCCAGCCCGGTTCTTTTCACACTTCCAGCTGGAGCTCGGCAGCGGCTATTTGCACAAGATCACGCCGGGTTAGGCTTCCAGGACCTCGGCTAAGCAATTTTAACGGGTCGCCCGGTTCTTTTTTGATCCAGCCCGGTTCTTTTTTTTATCCAGCCCGGTTCTTTTCACACTTCCAGCTGGAGCTCGGCAGCGGCTATTTGCACAAGATCACGCCGGGTTAGGCTTCCAGGACCTCGGCTAAGCAATTTTAACGGGTCGCCCGGTTCTTTTTTTGATCCAGCCCGGTTCTTTTTTTATCCAGCCCGGTTCTTTTTACACTTCCAACTGGAGCTCGGGAGCGGCTTTTTGCACAAGATCACGCCGTGTTAGGCTTCCAGGACCTCGGCTAAGCAATTTTAACGGGTCGCCCGGTTCTTTTTTGATCCAGCCCGGTTCTTTTTTTTATCCAGCCCGGTTCTTTTCACACTTCCAGCTGGAGCTCGGGAGCGGCTTTTTGCACAAGATCACGCCGTGTTAGGCTTCCAGGACCTCGGCTAAGCAATTTTAACGGGTCGCCCGGTTCTTTTTTTGATCCAGCCCGGTTCTTTTTTTATCCAGCCCGGTTCTTTTTACACTTCCAGCTGGAGCTCAGCAGCGGCTTTTTGCACAAGATCACGCCGGGTTAGGCTTCCAGGACCTCGGCTAAGCAATTTTAACGGGTCGCCCGGTTCTTTTTTTTATCCAGCCCGGTTCTTTTTTTATCCAGCCCGGTTCTTTTTACACTTCCAGCTGGAGCTCGGGAGCGGCTTTTTGCACAAGATCACGCCGTGTTAGGCTTCCAGGACCTCGGCTAAGCAATTTTAACGGGTCGCCCGGTTCTTTTTTGATCCAGCCCGGTTCTTTTTTTTATCCAGCCTGGTTCTTTTTACACTTCCAGCTGGAGCTCGGGAGCGGCTTTTTGCACAAGAACACGCCGTGTTAGGCTTCCAGGACCTCGGCTAAGCAATTTTAACGGGTCGCCCGGTTCTTTTTTGATCCAGCCCGGTTCTTTTTTTTATCCAGCCCGGTTCTTTTCACACTTCCAGCTGGAGCTCGGCAGCGGCTATTTGCACAAGATCACGCCGTGTTAGGCTTCCAGGACCTCGGCTAAGCAATTTTAACGGGTCGCCCGGTTCTTTTTTGATCCAGCCCGGTTCTTTTTTTTATCCAGCCTGGTTCTTTTTACACTTCCAGCTGGAGCTCGGGAGCGGCTTTTTGCACAAGAACACGCCGTGTTAGGCTTCCAGGACCTCGGCTAAGCAATTTTAACGGGTCGCCCGGTTCTTTTTTGATCCAGCCCGGTTCTTTTTTTTATCCAGCCCGGTTCTTTTCACACTTCCAGCTGGAGCTCGGCAGCGGCTATTTGCACAAGATCACGCCGGGTTAGGCTTCCAGGACCTCGGCTAAGCAATTTTAACGGGTCGCCCGGTTCTTTTTTTGATCCAGCCCGGTTCTTTTTTTATCCAGCCCGGTTCTTTTTACACTTCCAGCTGGAGCTCGGGAGCGGCTTTTTGCACAAGATCACGCCGTGTTAGGCTTCCAGGACCTCGGCTAAGCAATTTTAACGGGTCGCCCGGTTCTTTTTTGATCCAGCCCGGTTCTTTTTTTTATCCAGCCCGGTTCTTTTCACACTTCCAGCTGGAGCTCGGGAGCGGCTTTTTGCACAAGATCACGCCGTGTTAGGCTTCCAGGACCTCGGCTAAGCAATTTTAACGGGTCGCCCGGTTCTTTTTTTGATCCAGCCCGGTTCTTTTTTTATCCAGCCCGGTTCTTTTTACACTTCCAGCTGGAGCTCAGCAGCGGCTTTTTGCACAAGATCACGCCGGGTTAGGCTTCCAGGACCTCGGCTAAGCAATTTTAACGGGTCGCCCGGTTCTTTTTTTTGATCCAGCCCGGTTCTTTTTTTATCCAGCCCGGTTCTTTTTACACTTCCAGCTGGAGCTCGGGAGCGGCTTTTTGCACAAGATCACGCCGTGTTAGGCTTCCAGGACCTCGGCTAAGCAATTTTAATGGGCCGCCCGGTTCTTTTTTGATCCAGCCCGGTTCTTTTTTTATCCAGCCCGGTTCTTTTTACACTTCCAGCTGGAGCTCGGGAGCGGCTTTTTGCACAAGATCACGCCGTGTTAGGCTTCCAGGACCTCGGCTAAGCAATTTTAATGGGCCGCCCGGTTCTTTTTTGATCCAGCCCGGTTCTTTTTTTATCCAGCCCGGTTCTTTTTACACTTCCAGCTGGAGCTCGGGAGCGGCTTTTTGCACAAGATCACGCCGTGTTAGGCTTCCAGGACCTCGGCTAAGCAATTTTAACGGGTCGCCCGGTTCTTTTTTGATCCAGCCCGGTTCTTTTTTTTATCCAGCCTGGTTCTTTTTACACTTCCAGCTGGAGCTCGGGAGCGGCTTTTTGCACAAGAACACGCCGTGTTAGGCTTCCAGGACCTCGGCTAAGCAATTTTAACGGGTCGCCCGGTTCTTTTTTGATCCAGCCCGGTTCTTTTTCCACTTCCAGCTGGAGCTCAGCAGCGGCTTTTTGCACAAGATCACGCCGGGTTAGGCTTCCAGGACCTCGGCTAAGCACTTCTAACGGGTCGCCCGGTTCTTTTTTTGAACCAGCCCGGTTCTTTTTACACTTCCAGCTGGAGCTCAGCAGCGGCTTTTTGCACAAGATCACGCCGGGTTAGGGTTCCAGGACCTCGGCTAAGCAATTTTAACGGGCCGCCCGGTTCTTTTTTTGATCCAGCCCGGTTCTTTTTACACTTCCAGCTGGAGCTCAGCAGCGGCTTTTTGCACAAGATCACGCCGGGTTAGGCTTCCAGGACCTCGGCTAAGCACTTCTAACGGGCCCTGGTCCACCCCTGCCAGCGCATTTCAAAACTTGGCATTAATTTCGACCTAAGAGACGAAGTCTGATTTTTTTCTACCACTTGGGCGGCCTTTTTGCACCCAGAACACCCGCACCGGCACCATAAATTCGAAGGGTGCCGAGTGCGTCGGCGCAGATTCTGCGACGGAGTGACACTTCCCTCTTGTGGACATTCGGCGGTAGGTGAAATGCGCACTCGGTCTTCTCTTTTCTTTTCCTTCCAGTGAAACTTTGGCAACATTCTGCGAGCTGCTGGCTTCCAGAACCTCGGCCAAGCAGGTGGAGGATTTTTTTCCACTTCCAGCTGGAGGTGAGGAGGGACTTTTTGGGCAAGATCACGCCGACTTAGCAAGCAAGGTGGAAGTGCCAGCATGCAGTGGCTGGAAGTGTGGATGTGGAGCTCCAGCACCCTCCCTGCCTATGGAAGTGTGGAGCTCCAGCACCCTCCCTGCCTATGGAAGTGTGGAGCTCCAGCACCCTCCCTGCCTATGGAAGTGTGGAGCTCCAGCACCCTCCCTGCCTATGGAAGTGTGGAGCTCCAGCACCCTCCCTGCCTATGGAAGTGTGGAGCTCCAGCACCCTCCCTGCCTATGGAAGTGTGGAGCTCCAGCACCCTCCCTGCCTATGGAAGTGTGGAGCTCCAGCACCCTCCCTGCCTATGGAAGTGTGGAGCTCCAGCACCCTCCCTGCCTATGGAAGTGTGGAGCTCCAGCACCCTCCCTGCCTATGGAAGTGTGGAGCTCCAGCACCCTCCCTGCCTATGGAAGTGTGGATGTGCCAGCACCCTCCCTGCCTATGGAAGTGTGGAGCTCCAGCACCCTCCCTGCCTATGGAAGTGTGGAGCTCCAGCACCCTCCCTGCCTATGGAAGTGTGGAGCTCCAGCACCCTCCCTGCCTATGGAAGTGTGGAGCTCCAGCACCCTCCCTGCCTATGGAAGTGTGGAGCTCCAGCACCCTCCCTGCCTATGGAAGTGTGGAGCTCCAGCACCCTCCCTGCCTATGGAAGTGTGGAGCTCCAGCACCCTCCCTGCCTATGGAAGTGTGGAGCTCCAGCACCCTCCCTGCCTATGGAAGTGTGGAGCTCCAGCACCCTCCCTGCCTATGGAAGTGTGGAGCTCCAGCACCCTCCCTGCCTATGGAAGTGTGGATGTGCCAGCACCCTCCCTGCCTATGGAAGTGTGGAGCTCCAGCACCCTCCCTGCCTATGGAAGTGTGGAGCTCCAGCACCCTCCCTGCCTATGGAAGTGTGGAGCTCCAGCACCCTCCCTGCCTATGGAAGTGTGGAGCTCCAGCACCCTCCCTGCCTATGGAAGTGTGGAGCTCCAGCACCCTCCCTGCCTATGGAAGTGTGGAGCTCCAGCACCCTCCCTGCCTATGGAAGTGTGGAGCTCCAGCACCCTCCCTGCCTATGGAAGTGTGGAGCTCCAGCACCCTCCCTGCCTATGGAAGTGTGGAGCTCCAGCACCCTCCCTGCCTATGGAAGTGTGGAGCTCCAGCACCCTCCCTGCCTATGGAAGTGTGGAGCTCCAGCACCCTCCCTGCCTATGGAAGTGTGGAGCTCCAGCACCCTCCCTGCCTATGGAAGTGTGGAGCTCCAGCACCCTCCCTGCCTATGGAAGTGTGGAGCTCCAGCACCCTCCCTGCCTATGGAAGTGTGGAGCTCCAGCACCCTCCCTGCCTATGGAAGTGTGGAGCTCCAGCACCCTCCCTGCCTATGGAAGTGTGGAGCTCCAGCACCCTCCCTGCCTATGGAAGTGTGGAGCTCCAGCACCCTCCCTGCCTATGGAAGTGTGGAGCTCCAGCACCCTCCCTGCCTATGGAAGTGTGGAGCTCCAGCACCCTCCCTGCCTATGGAAGTGTGGAGCTCCAGCACCCTCCCTGCCTATGGAAGTGTGGAGCTCCAGCACCCTCCCTGCCTATGGAAGAGCCACCTCCGCGGGCATGCTGCTCAACCACGCCGGCCCAGAGTTCCAGCCGCTCGGCTACACTCTCTCACAAGCCCCGCCTGGAGCTCCCCAGCCCGCCCCTGGTACCTCAACTACCGAGGCCAGCCGCTCGACCAGGCCGGCCCAGAGTTCCAGCCGCTCGGCTTCACTCTCTCACAAGCCCCGCCTGGAGCTCCCCAGCCCGCCCCTGGTACCTCAACTACCGAGGCCAGCCGCTCGACCACGCCGGCGCAGAGTTCCAGCCGCTCGGATAAGCTCTGCCACTCTCCCGCTAAGCAGCCACCGGTAACGGGGAAATGTCGCCGCCTTGTGGACACGCCCTTGTAAATGAATGGGCTTTCGCACTTAGTGCAATTTTCGCCAGCTCCGTGGCTGCAAGTATGGAGCTATGGAGCCACCAGCCAGGCTGGAGCTATGGAGCTATGGAAGTATGGAGCTATGGATCTATGGAAGTATGGAGTTATGGAGCTCTGGAGCTATGGAGCTATGGAGCTATGGAGCTATGGAAGTCTGGAGCTATGGAAGTATGGAGCTATGGAGCTATGGAAGTATGGAGCTCTGGAGCTATGGAGCTATGGAGCCACCAGCCAGCACCCTCCGTGGCTCAACCACGCCGGCCCAGAGTTCCAGCCGCTCGGCTTCACTCTCTCACAAGCCCCGCCTGGAGCTCCCCAGCCCGCCCCTGGTACCTCAACTACCGAGGCCAGCCGCTCGACCAGGCCGGCCCAGAGTTCCAGCCGCTCGGCTTCACTCTCTCACAAGCCCCGCCTGGAGCTCGCCAGCCCGCCCCTGGTACCTCAACTACCGAGGCCAGCCGCTCGACCAGGCCGGCCCAGAGTTCCAGCCGCTCGGATGAGCTCTGCCACTCTCCCGCCGCGCAGCCACCGGTAACGGGGAAATGTCGCCGCCTTGTGGACACGCCCTTGTAAATGAATGGGCTTTCGCACTTAGTGCAATTTTCGCCAACTCTCTGACTGGAGCTATGGAAGTATGGAGCTCTGGAGCTCTGGAGCTATGGAGCTATGGAGCTCTGGTGCTATGGAGCTATGGAGCTATGGAGCTCTGGTGCTATGGAGCTATGGAGCTCTGGAGGTATGGAGCTCTGGAGGTATGGAGCTCTGGTGCTATGGAGCTATGGAGCTCTGGTGCTATGGAGCTATGGAGCTCTGGTGCTATGGAGCTATGGAGCTCTGGAGGTATGGAGCTCTGGAGGTATGGAGCTCTGGTGCTATGGAGCTATGGAGCTCTGGTGCTATGGAGCTATGGAGCTCTGGTGCTATGGAACTATGGAGCTCTGGAGGTATGGAGCTCTGGAGGTATGGAGCTCTGAAGCTATGGAGCTATGGAGCTCTGGTGCTCTGCAGCTATGGAAGTATGGAGCTATGGAGCCACCAGCCAGCACCCTCCGTGGCTCATCCACGCCGGCCCAGAGTTCCAGCCGCTCGGCTTCACTCTCTCACAAGACCCGCCTGGAGCTCCCCGGCCCACCCCTGGTACCTCAACTACCGAGGCCAGCCGCTCGACCAGGCCGGCCCAGAGTTCCAGCCGCTCGGCTTCACTCTCTCACAAGCCCCGCCTGGAGCTCGCCAGCCCGCCCCTGGTACCTCAACTACCGAGGCCAGCCGCTCGACCAGGCCGGCCCAGAGTTCCAGCCGCTCGGATGAGCTCTGCCACTCTCCCGCCGCGCAGCCACCGGTAACGGGGAAATGTCGCCGCCTTGTGGACACGCCCTTGTAAATGAATGGGCTTTCGCACTTAGTGCAATTTTCGCCAACTCTCTGACTGGAGCTATGGAAGTATGGAGCTCTGGAGCTCTGGAGCTATGGAGCTATGGAGCTCTGGAGCTATGGAGCTATGGAAGTAGGGAGCTATGGAGCTATGGATGTATGGAGCTATGGAGCCACCAGCCAGCCAGGCTGGAGCTATGGAAGTATGGAGCCATGGAGCTCTGGAGCTATGGAAGTATGGAGCTATGGAGCTATGGAGCTCTGGAGCTATGGAGCTCTGGTGCTATGGAGCTATGGAGCTCTGGTGCTATGGAGCTATGGAGCTCTGGTGCTATGGAGCTACGGAGCTATGGAAGTATGGAGCTATGGAAGTACGGAGCTCTGGAGCTCTGGAGCTCTGGAGCTATGGAGCTCTGGAGCTCTGGAGCTATGGAGCTATGGAAGTATGGAAGTATGGAGCTATGGAGCTATGGAAGTATGGAGCTATGGAGCCACCAGCCAGCACCCTCCGTGGCTCATCCACGCCGGCCCAGAGTTCCAGCCGCTCGGCTTCACTCTCTCACAAGACCCGCCTGGAGCTCCCCGGCCCACCCCTGGTACCTCAACTACCGAGGCCAGCCGCTCGACCAGGCCGGCCCAGAGTTCCAGCCGCTCGGCTTCACTCTCTCACAAGCCCCGCCTGGAGCTCGCCAGCCCGCCCCTGGTACCTCAACTACCGAGGCCAGCCGCTCGACCAGGCCGGCCCAGAGTTCCAGCCGCTCGGATGAGCTCTGCCACTCTCCCGCCGCGCAGCCACCGGTAACGGGGAAATGTCGCCGCCTTGTGGACACGCCCTTGTAAATGAATGGGCTTTCGCACTTAGTGCAATTTTCGCCAACTCTCTGACTGGAGCTATGGAAGTATGGAGCTCTGGAGCTCTGGAGCTATGGAGCTATGGAGCTATGGAGCTCTGGGGCTATGGAAGTATGGAGCTATGGAGCTATGGAGCTCTGGAGCTCTGGAGCTATGGAGCTATGGAAGTAGGGAGCTATGGAGCTATGGATGTATGGAGCTATGGAGCCACCAGCCAGCCAGGCTGGAGCTATGGAAGTATGGAGCCATGGAGCTCTGGAGCTATGGAAGTATGGAGCTATGGAGCTATGGAGCTCTGGAGCTATGGAGCTCTGGAGCTATGGAGCTCTGGTGCTATGGAGCTATGGAGCTCTGGTGCTATGGAGCTATGGAGCTCTGGTGCTATGGAGCTACGGAGCTATGGAAGTATGGAGCTATGGAAGTACGGAGCTCTGGAGCTCTGGAGCTATGGAGCTCTGGAGCTCTGGAGCTATGGAGCTATGGAAGTATGGAAGTATGGAGCTATGGAGCTATGGAAGTATGGAGCTACGGAGCCACCAGCCAGCACCCTCCGTGGCTCATCCACGCCGGCCCAGAGTTCCAGCCGCTCGGCTTCACTCTCTCACAAGACCCGCCTGGAGCTCCCCGGCCCACCCCTGGTACCTCAACTACCGAGGCCTCACGCTCGACCACGCCGGCGCAGAGTTCCAGCCGCTCGGATAAGCTCTGTCACTCACCCGCCGCGCAGCCACCGGTAACGGGGAAATGTCGCCGCCTGGCGGACACGCCGTTGTAAATGAATGGGCTTTCGCACTTAGTGCAATTTTCGCCAACTCTCTGACTGGAGCTATGGAAGTATGGAGCTATGGAGCCACCAGCCACCCAGGCTGGAGCTATGGAGCTCTGGAGGTATGGAGCTCTGGTGCTATGGAAGTATGGAGCTATGGAGCT
>NW_028232013.1:225000-242500 GCF_054491065.1 Syngnathus leptorhynchus
TGTGCACTTAGACTTGCATGGCTTAATCTTTGAGACAAGCATATGCTACTGGCAGGATCAACCAGGTAGGAGAGAGGGTGGCTGGGTAGCGCCTCTCGCTCGCCGGCCCGCCGGAGCGGGGGCTCGCGCGACTGTTTTCCGGACGCCGGCCGCGGTTCGCGGGGGCTCTAGGTGGTCTGACGCTGCCGCGGGGTGAGATGGATCGGGCTGGACCCGGCGCAGCCGAAGCCGAGGACGCGGAACCTCGAATGCGACCCTCGCGGACCCCTAAACGAGAGGAGCTGCGCCCGGCCTCGTAAGACACCTCTTCTCCGGTGCTAGGTCGACCCCGACGCCGCTGGCCGCCGCCGCCGCCTTGCCGCTATCCCTCCGCACGTTTGGGGCCGGTGGCGACCCGCAGGACGGCCGACAACTCGCTCGTTTGGCGGGGCGATGCAAGGTTAGGCGAACTGGGCGGTAACTCGGGTTAGTCGAGGGGACTTCGCGGTGGACAGGGGGGTGCGAATCCGGCCGGGCGGCCCTTCGATGGAGCCTGGTGCAGGGACATTCAATGGGATGAGCCGCGCTCGCCGCGGAACCTTCGAGCGCCGCTACTCAGCAAGTAAACGAGAGGGAGCTGCGCCCGGCCTCGTAAGACGCCTCTTCTCCGGTGCGAGCGCCCCGACGCCGCTGGCCGCCGCCGCCGCCTTGCCGCTATCCCGCCGCGCGTTTGGGGAGGGAGGGCGACCCGTAGGACGGCCCGCCGACTACACGACCGTTTGGCAGAGCGAGTGCAAGGTTAGGCGAGCTGGGCGGTAACTCGGGTTAGTCTGGGGAGACTCGCGGTGGACAGGGTGGCGCGAATCCGGCCGGGCGGCCCCATCGATTAAGCATTGGTAGGGAGCCGAGGATGAGCCGTGCGAAGTGGCCTCGGAGGCGGTCCGTGGGGGACGACGGGGGGGGACGGGCGTCGGCCCTCCGGCCCGAGCAGAGAACGTTCGGTCACCCAAGCGGGAATCTGCGCCCCGGCCCGAGTCGGACTCGGTCGGTGCGGCCCGCTGAGGCCCTCAACTATTCCCGTACGCGGGGGTCGGGAGCTGCGGCGCTGCGCCGGCGACTTACCCGCGCGAGGCACGCACTGCGTGCGGCCAGGATGCGGAGTTGGATCGGCGCTGGTTGGGAACCCTCGGGGAACGAAGGCGGACGGCGGCCAGCCGGCGCCGACGAACCCGTCGGGGAGGGGGCTGGTGGCAGGCGCGATCGGCACTATTGCTGACTGCCGGGAGGGAAGCTGCGCCCCGGCCGAGTCAGACTCAGCCGTTGCGGCCCCCCCGAGCCCGCAGCGCGTAGCGCGGAAGCCATACGCCCCCCCGATGCGGAGCGACAGACGCCCCCGCGACCGCGGTTGGTCGGGAAGGCTTTTCGGATAGAGGTCGGACGGTGTGTGTGGACGGCTTCCCGTGGTGCCGCCGCTATCAAGCCGGAGGGTTTGAGAAACGACATTCGCGGAAGGACCGGCGCGGCCGGCGGACGCTCGCACGCGCGGCGCCCGACACTCAGCCGCTCGCTCGGCCTCCGTGGATCGTGGCTAGGTGGGATGGATGCCAAACCGGGTCGTCTCGGTCTCGCCGCAGTACGGTCGCGCCGGGGCCTGCGGGGCGGCGCGGGGAGCGCACGCTCACGCGGCGGCCGGGGCGCTAGAGTGCGACCCGCAGTGGGTAGGAACCGTCCACCCGACGTCGGACGAGCCGAGGCCGATGGGGGCCCTACCAAGGCGGGTCATGAGTGCCAGTCGGTCAGTTGGGTGAGGGGGTACTCGGAGGCCCGCCGGGAGCAGACGGGCGACCGGGGATGGGGGGCGTACGCGGGCGGGCGCCGGGAGAAGACGGCCCGTCCGGGGTCGAATCTCGGCCTGTGTTTTCGGAGCCGGCCGGGCATCACGCTCCCTCCTTGGATGGACAACATTCGTAGTTGACACTTTGTGTCATTTTATCCGAGCGGGCGGGCGCCTCGAGAGGCGGACCGTCCGGGGCGACTCTCGGCCTGTGTTTTCGGAGCCGGCCGGGCCTCACGCTCCCTCCTTGGATGGACAACATTCGTAGTTGACACTTTGTGTCATTTTATCCGAGCGGGCGGGCGCCGCGAGGCGGACCGTCCGGGGCGACTCTCGGCCTGTGTTTTCGGAGCCGGCCGGGCATCACGCTCCCTCCTTGGATGGACAACATTCGTAGTTGACACTTTGTGTCATTTTATCCGAGCGGGCGGGCGCCTCGAGAGGCGGACCGTCCGGGGCGACTCTCGGCCTGTGTTTTCGGAGCCGGCCGGGCCTCACGCTCCCTCCTTGGATGGACAACATTCGTAGTTGACACTTTGTGTCATTTTATCCGAGCAGACGGGCGCCGCGAGGCGGACCGTCCGGGGCGACTCTCGGCCTGTGTTTTCGGAGCCGGCCGGGCATCACGCTCCCTCCTTGGATGGACAACATTCGTAGTTGACACTTTGTGTCATTTTATCCGAGCGGGCGGGCGCCTCGAGAGGCGGACCGTCCGGGGCGACTCTCGGCCTGTGTTTTCGGAGCCGGCCGGGCCTCACGCTCCCTCCTTGGATGGACAACATTCGTAGTTGACACTTTGTGTCATTTTATCCGAGCGGGCGGGCGCCGCGAGGCGGACCGTCCGGGGCGACTCTCGGCCTGTGTTTAAGGAGCCGGCCGGGCATCACGCTCCTTCCTTGGATGGACAACATTCGCAGTTGACACTTTGTGTCATTTTATCCGAGCAGACGGGCGCCGCGAGGCGGACCGTCCGGGGCGACTCTCGGCCTGTGTTTTCGGAGCCGGCCGGGCATCACGCTCCCTCCTTGGATGGACAACATTCGTAGTTGACACTTTGTGTCATTTTATCCGAGCAGACGGGCGCCGCGAGGCGACCGTCCGGGGCGACTCTCGGCCTGTGTTTAAGGAGCCGGCCGGGCATCACGCTCCTTCCTTGGATGGACAACATTCGTAGTTGACACTTTGTGTCATTTTATCCGAGCGGGCGGGCGCCGCGAGGCGGACCGTCCGGGGCGACTCTCGGCCTGTGTTTAAGGAGCCGGCCGGGCATCACGCTCCTTCCTTGGATGGACAACATTCGCAGTTGACACTTTGTGTCATTTTATCCGAGCAGACGGGCGCCGCGAGGCGGACCGTCCGGGGCGACTCTCGGCCTGTGTTTTCGGAGCCGGCCGGGCATCACGCTCCCTCCTTGGATGGACAACATTCGTAGTTGACACTTTGTGTCATTTTATCCGAGCAGACGGGCGCCGCGAGGCGGACCGTCCGGGGCGACTCTCGGCCTGTGTTTAAGGAGCCGGCCGGGCATCACGCTCCTTCCTTGGATGGACAACATTCGCAGTTGACACTTTGTGTCATTTTATCCGAGCAGACGGGCGCCGCGAGGCGGACCGTCCGGGGCGACTCTCGGCCTGTGTTTTCGGAGCCGGCCGGGCATCACGCTCCCTCCTTGGATGGACAACATTCGTAGTTGACACTTTGTGTCATTTTATCCGAGCAGACGGGCGCCGCGAGGCGGACCGTCCGGGGCGACTCTCGGCCTGTGTTTAAGGAGCCGGCCGGGCATCACGCTCCTTCCTTGGATGGACAACATTCGCAGTTGACACTTTGTGTCATTTTGTTCGGCCTGTGTTTAAGGAGGCGGCCGTCCTCCACTCGGTCCGTGTTTAAGGAGCGACACTCGCGCTCCGGTTCGGCCTGTATTTAGGGAGGCGGCCGTCCTCCCCTTGGTCTGTGTTAAGGGCGACACTCGGTCCATGTTTGAGGAGCCTGGCCCTGACGCTCCTCTCCGGCCTGTGTTTAAGGAGGCGGCCGTCCTCCCCTTGGTCTGTGTTAAGGGCGACACTCGGTCCATGTTTGAGGAGCCTGGCCCTGACGCTCCTCTCCGGCCTGTGTTTAAGGAGGCGGCCGTCCTCCCCTTGGTCTGTGTTAAGGGCGACACTCGGTCCATGTTTGAGGAGCCTGGCCCTGACGCTCCTCTCCGGCCTGTGTTTAAGGAGGCGGCCGTCCTCCCCTTGGTCTGTGTTAAGGGCGACACTCGGTCCGTGTTTAAGGAGCGGCCCTCGCGCTCCGGTTCGGCCTGTATTTAGGGAGGCGGCCGTCCTCCGCTTGGTCTGTGTTAAGGGCGACACTCGGTCCATGTTTGAGGAGCCGGCCCTGACGCTCCTCTCCGGCCTGTGTTTAAGGAGGCGGCCGTCCTCCCCTTGGTCTGTGTTAAGGGCGACACTCGGTCCATGTTTGAGGAGCCTGGCCCTGACGCTCCTCTCCGGCCTGTGTTTAAGGAGGCGGCCGTCCTCCCCTTGGTCTGTGTTAAGGGCGACACTCGGTCCATGTTTGAGGAGCCTGGCCCTGACGCTCCTCTCCGGCCTGTGTTTAAGGAGGCGGCCGTCCTCCCCTTGGTCTGTGTTAAGGGCGACACTCGGTCCGTGTTTAAGGAGCGGCCCTCGCGCTCCGGTTCGGCCTGTATTTAGGGAGGCGGCCGTCCTCCGCTTGGTCTGTGTTAAGGGCGACACTCGGTCCGTGTTTAAGGAGCCGGCCCTGACGCTCCTCTTCGGCCTGTGTTTAAGGAGGCGGCCGTCCTCCACTTCCTTCCATGCACCACCACATTCGCAGTTGACACTTTGCCATTTTTTCAGAGAGGTGACACTTAGTCGTTTTTTCGAAAGTTGACACTTAGTCGTTTTTTCGAAAGTTGACACTTTGCCGTTTTTTCAGAGAGGCGACACTTAGTCGTTTTTTCGAAAGTTGACACTTAGCAGTTTTTTCGAAAGTTGACACTTAGCCGTTTTTTCGAAAGTTGACACTTAGCCGTTTTTTCGAAAGTTGACACTTAGTCACTTTTTCGCCACAGTGACACCTCCAGCGCGTGCCACGGCGCTTTTCAGGTCTTCTATCCGACCTTGTGCTGTCGAGGACGGCGTGTCCGACGCCGTGGGGAGACCAGCACCATCTCCTCCATACTCGTAAACGGGGTGCTTTGGAAAACGGGGGGAAAGTCGATGAGTACACTGACTACTGGGACCATTTCATTGTACTCTGGCGCACCTGAAGACCAAAAAAGGTACTGCACCTTAGCCCGGGTACCTCACCCCCTGGTACCTCGAGGAGAACTTAGAAAAATTTCGACAAATTTTTGGTGAGCTCCAGGGAGAGAGGCTGATTTTTCGCTTTTTGAGGCCGACCGCCGAACCGGCGCGGGGCGGACTCACAAGCCCCGCAGAGCCGTGGGCACTTAGTCGTTTTTTCAGAGAGGCGACACTTAGTCGTTTTTTCAGAGGCGACACTTAGTCGTTTTTTCGAAAGTTGACACTTAGCCGTTTTTTCGAAAGTCGACACTTAGCCGTTTTTTTGGAAAGTTGACACTTAGTCGTTTTTTCGAAAGTTGACACTTAGTCGTTTTTTCGCCACAATTGGCTCTGAGCTCCAGGGGGAGAGCCTGGTTTTGCCTTATTTCAGGCCGGCTGGGGAACCGGCGCGGGTCGGATGCACGAGCCCGGCAGAGCCGTGGGCACTTAGAAAATTTTCGCCGATTAAGCTGGGACCTCCAGGCGGAGACCGGCATTCCTCGTCCTCGGGGTTCGACCCAGGAACCGGCGCTGGGCAGACGCCGTAGCCACGCAGAGCCGTGGGCACTTAGAAAATATTCGCCAAGTTGGCTCTGAGCTCCAGGCGGAGAGGCTGGTTTTGCCTTATTTCAGGCCGGCTGGGGAACCGGCGCGGGTCGGATGCACGAGCCCGCAGAGCCGTGGGCACTTTGCCATTTTCTCAGAGTCGACACTTAGTCGTTTTTTCAGAGAGGCGACACTCTGTCGTTTTTTCGAAAGTCGACACTTAGCCGTTTTTTCAGAGATGTGACACTTTGCCGTTTTTTCGAAAGTTGACACTTAGCCGTTTTTTCGAAAGTCGACACTTAGCCGTTTTTTCAGAGATGTGACACTTTGCCGTTTTTTCGAAAGTTGACACTTAGCCGTTTTTTCGAAAGTTGACACTTAGTCGTTTTTTCAGAGATGTGACACTTAGAAACTTTTTGCCAAGTTGGCTGTGAGCTCCAGGAGGAGACCGTTATTTTTCGTCATTCGAGGCCGACTGCGGAACCGGCGCTGGGCGGACGCCAAAGCTCGGCAGGGCCGTGGGCACTTAGAAACTTTTTGCCAAGTTGGCTGTGAGCTCCAGGAGGAGACCGTTATTTTTCGTCATTCGAGGCCGACTGCGGAACCGGCGCTGAGCGGACGCCAAAGCTCGGCAGGGCCGTGGGCACTTAGAAACTTTTTGCCAAGTTGGCTGTGAGCTCCAGGAGGAGACCGTTATTTTTCGTCATTCGAGGCCGACTGCGGAACCGGCGCTGAGCGGACGCCAAAGCTCGGCAGGGCCGTGGGCACTTAGAAACTTTTTGCCAAGTTGGCTGTGAGCTCCAGGAGGAGACCGTTATTTTTCGTCATTGGAGGCCGACTGCGGAACCGGCGCTGGGCGGACGCCAAAGCTCGGCAGGGCCGTGGGCACTTAGAAACTTTTTGCCAAGTTGGCTGTGAGCTCCAGGAGGAGACCGTTATTTTTCGTCATAGGAGGCCGACTGCGGAACCGGCGCTGAGCGGACGCCAAAGCTCGGCAGGGCCGTGGGCACTTAGAAACTTTTTGCCAAGTTGGCTGTGAGCTCCAGGAGGAGACCGTTATTTTTCGTCATTCGAGGCCGACTGCGGAACCGGCGCTGGGCGGACGCCAAAGCTCGGCAGGGCCGTGGGCACTTAGAAACTTTTTGCCAAGTTGGCTGTGAGCTCCAGGAGGAGACCGTTATTTTTCGTCATTCTAGGCCGGCTGCAGAACCGGCGCTGAGCGGACGCCAAAGCTCGGCAGGGCCGTGGGCACTTAGAAACTTTTTGCCAAGTTGGCTGTGAGCTCCAGGAGGAGACCGTTATTTTTCGTCATTGGAGGCCGACTGCGGAACCGGCGCTGGGCGGACGCCAAAGCTCGGCAGGGCCGTGGGCACTTAGAAACTTTTTGCCAAGTTGGCTGTGAGCTCCAGGAGGAGACCGTTATTTTTCGTCATAGGAGGCCGACTGCGGAACCGGCGCTGAGCGGACGCCAAAGCTCGGCAGGGCCGTGGGCACTTAGAAACTTTTTGCCAAGTTGGCTGTGAGCTCCAGGAGGAGACCGTTATTTTTCGTCATTGGAGGCCGACTGCGGAACCGGCGCTGGGCGGACGCCAAAGCTCGGCAGGGCCGTGGGCACTTAGAAACTTTTTGCCAAGTTGGCTGTGAGCTCCAGGAGGAGACCGTTATTTTTCGTCATTCTAGGCCGGCTGCAGAACCGGCGCGGGTCGGATGCACGAGCCCGCAGAGCCGTGGGCACTTTGCCACTTTTTCGCCACAATTGGCTCTGAGCTCCAGGAGGAGACCGTTATTTTTCGTCATTCTAGGCCGGTTGCAGAACCGGCGCGGCTCGGATGCACGAGCCCGCAGAGCCGTGGGCACTTAGAAAATTTTCAGAGAGGCGACACTTTGCCATTTTTTCAGAGAGGTGACACTTAGTCGTTTTTTCGAAAGTTGACACTTAGCCGTTTTTTCATAAGTTGACACTTAGTCGTTTTTTCGAAAGTTGACACTTAGTCGTTTTTTCGCCAAAGTGCCCACCTCCAGCGCGTGCCACGGCGCTTTCCAGGTCTTCTATCCGACCTTGTGCTGTCGAGGACGGCGTGTCCGACGCCGTGGGGAGACCAGCACCATCTCCTCCATACTCGTAAACGAGGTGCTTTGGAAAACGGGGGGAAAGTCGATGAGTACACTGACTACTGGGACCATTTCATTGTACTCTGGCGCACCTGAAGACCAAAAAAGGTACTGCACCTTAGCCCGGGTACCTCACCCCCTGGTACCTCGAGGAGAACTTAGAAAAATTTCGACAAATTTTTGGTGAGCTCCAGGGAGAGAGGCTGATTTTTTGCTTTTTGAGGCCGACCGCCGAACCGGCGCGGGGCGGACTCACAAGCCCCGCAGAGCCGTGGGCACTTAGTCGTTTTTTCGAAAGTTGACACTTAGCCGTTTTTTCGAAAGTTGACACTTAGCCGTTTTTTCGAAAGTCGACACTTAGCCGTTTTTTCGAAAGTTGACACTTAGTCGTTTTTTCGCCGATTTTGCTGGGACCTCCAGGCGAGGACCGGCGTTTTTCGTCTTCCGGGTCCGACCCGGGAACCAGCGCCGAGCGGACACATTCGCTCGCTAGTGCCGTTGGCACTTAGAAAATTTTTCGTTTGTCATGAGCTCCGGGCGGAGACCGGCGTTTTTCGTCTTCCGGGTTCGACCCGGGAACCAGCACCGAGCGGACACATTCGCTCGCTAGTGCCGTTGGCACTTAGAAAATTTTTCGTTTGTCATGAGCTCCGGGCGAGGACCGGCGTTTTTCGTCTTCCGGGTTCGACCCGGGAACCAGCGCCGAGCGGACACATTCGCTCGCTAGTGCCGTTGGCACTTAGAAAATTTTTCGTTTGTCATGAGCTCCGGGCGAGGACCGGCGTTTTTCGTCTTCCGGGTTCGACCCGGGAACCAGCGCCGAGCGGACACATTCGCTCGCTAGTGCCGTTGGCACTTAGAAAATTTTTCGTTTGTCATGAGCTCCGGGCGGAGACCGGCGTTTTTCGTCTTCCGGGTTCGACCCGGGAACCAGCGCCGAGCGGACACATTCGCTCGCTAGTGCCGTTGGCACTTAGAAAATTTTTCGTTTGTCATGAGCTCCGGGCGGAGACCGGCGTTTTTCGTCTTCCGGGTCCGACCCGGGAACCAGCGCCGAGCGGACACATTCGCTCGCTAGTGCCGTTGGCACTTAGAAAATTTTTCGTTTGTCATGAGCTCCGGGCGGAGACCGGCGTTTTCCGTCTTCCGGGTTCGACCCGGGAACCAGCGCCGAGCGGACACATTCGCTCGCTAGTGCCGTTGGCACTTAGAAAATTTTTCGTTTGTCATGAGCTCCGGGCGAGGACCGGCGTTTTTCGTCTTCCGGGTTCGACCCGGGAACCAGCGCCGAGCGGACACATTCGCTCGCTAGTGCCGTTGGCACTTAGAAAATTTTTCGTTTGTCATGAGCTCCGGGCGAGGACCGGCGTTTTTCGTCTTCCGGGTTCGACCCGGGAACCAGCGCCGAGCGGACACATTCGCTCGCTAGTGCCGTTGGCACTTAGAAAATTTTTCGTTTGTCATGAGCTCCGGGCGAGGACCGGCGTTTTTCGTCTTCCGGGTTCGACCCGGGAACCAGCGCCGAGCGGACACATTCGCTCGCTAGTGCCGTTGGCACTTAGAAAATTTTTCGTTTGTCATGAGCTCCGGGCGAGGACCGGCGTTTTTCGTCTTCCGGGTTCGACCCGGGAACCAGCGCCGAGCGGACACATTCGCTCGCTAGTGCCGTTGGCACTTAGAAAATTTTTCGTTTGTCATGAGCTCCGGGCGGAGACCGGCATTTTTCGTCATTCGAGGCCGACGGGGGAACCAGCCGGAGCGGACACGTTTGCTCGGAAGAGCCGTTGGCACTTAGAAAAAATTCCGTGTCTCGTGAGCTCCAGGGGGGACAGGCTGGTTTTATTCATCCGTAGCCGACATGGGAACCAGCGCGGAGCGGATTGGTGTTGCGCTGCCATATACCTCATCTCTCTCAGGAGTCCCCCCCTTATACGTGCCGATGGTGTTTTGGAAAACGGGGGGTAACTGGATGAGTACACTGACTAGGGGGACCAGTACACTAGCGAGTGGGACCAGTACACTGACTAGTGGGACCAACACACTATGAGCGCCTGGTACCTAAAATGGAAGTATAGAGGCCGAATTTCGGGCAAGATCACGCCGGGTTAGGCTTCCAGGACCTCGGCTAAGCAATTTTAACGGGTCGCCCGGTTCTTTTTTGATCCAGCCCGGTTCTTTTTTTTATCCAGCCCGGTTCTTTTTACACTTCCAGCTGGAGCTCGGGAGCGGCTTTTTGCACAAGATCACGCCGGGTTAGGCTTCCAGGACCTCGGCTAAGCAATTTTAACGGGTCGCCCGGTTCTTTTTTGATGCAGCCCGGTTCTTTTTTTTATCCAGCCTGGTTCTTTTTACACTTCCAGCTGGAGCTCGGGAGCGGCTATTTGCACAAGATCACGCCGTGTTAGGCTTCCAGGACCTCGGCTAAGCAATTTTAACGGGTCGCCCGGTTCTTTTTTGATCCAGCCCGGTTCTTTTTTTTATCCAGCCCGGTTCTTTTTACACTTCCAGCTGGAGCTCGGGAGCGGCTTTTTGCACAAGATCACGCCGGGTTAGGCTTCCAGGACCTCGGCTAAGCAATTTTAACGGGTCGCCCGGTTCTTTTTTGATCCAGCCCGGTTCTTTTTTTTATCCAGCCCGGTTCTTTTTACACTTCCAGCTGGAGCTCGGGAGCGGCTTTTTGCACAAGATCACGCCGTGTTAGGCTTCCAGGACCTCGGCTAAGCAATTTTAACGGGCCGCCCGGTTCTTTTTTGATCCAGCCCGGTTCTTTTTTTTATCCAGCCCGGTTCTTTTTACACTTCCAGCTGGAGCTCTGGAGCGGCTTTTTGCACAAGATCACGCCGTGTTAGGCTTTCAGGACCTCGGCTAAGCAATTTTAACGGGCCGCCCGGTTCTTTTTTGATCCAGCCCGGTTCTTTTTTTATCCAGCCCGGTTCTTTTTACACTTCCAGCTGGAGCTCTGGAGCGGCTTTTTGCACAAGATCACGCCGTGTTAGGCTTCCAGGACCTCGGCTAAGCAATTTTAACGGGTCGCCCGGTTCTTTTTTTTATCCAGCCCGGTTCTTTTTTTATCCAGCCCGGTTCTTTTTACACTTCCAGCTGGAGCTCGGGAGCGGCTTTTTGCACAAGATCACGCCGTGTTAGGCTTCCAGGACCTCGGCTAAGCAATTTTAACGGGTCGCCCGGTTCTTTTTTGATCCAGCCCGGTTCTTTTTTTTATCCAGCCCGGTTCTTTTTACACTTCCAGCTGGAGCTCGGGAGCGGCTTTTTGCACAAGATCACGCCGTGTTAGGCTTCCAGGACCTCGGCTAAGCAATTTTAACGGGTCGCCCGGTTCTTTTTTGATCCAGCCCGGTTCTTTTTTTTATCCAGCCCGGTTCTTTTTACACTTCCAGCTGGAGCTCGGGAGCGGCTTTTTGCACAAGAACACGCCGTGTTAGGCTTCCAGGACCTCGGCTAAGCAATTTTAACGGGTCGCCCGGTTCTTTTTTGATCCAGCCCGGTTCTTTTTTTTATCCAGCCTGGTTCTTTTTACACTTCCAGCTGGAGCTCGGGAGCGGCTTTTTGCACAAGAACACGCCGTGTTAGGCTTCCAGGACCTCGGCTAAGCAATTTTAACGGGTCGCCCGGTTCTTTTTTGATCCAGCCCGGTTCTTTTTTTTATCCAGCCCGGTTCTTTTTACACTTCCAGCTGGAGCTCGGGAGCGGCTTTTTGCACAAGATCACGCCGTGTTAGGCTTCCAGGACCTCGGCTAAGCAATTTTAACGGGTCGCCCGGTTCTTTTTTGATCCAGCCCGGTTCTTTTTCCACTTCCAGCTGGAGCTCAGCAGCGGCTTTTTGCACAAGATCACGCCGGGTTAGGCTTCCAGGACCTCGGCTAAGCACTTCTAACGGGTCGCCCGGTTCTTTTTTTGAACCAGCCCGGTTCTTTTTACACTTCCAGCTGGAGCTCAGCAGCGGCTTTTTGCACAAGATCACGCCGGGTTAGGGTTCCAGGACCTCGGCTAAGCAATTTTAACGGGCCGCCCGGTTCTTTTTTTGATCCAGCCCGGTTCTTTTTACACTTCCAGCTGGAGCTCAGCAGCGGCTTTTTGCACAAGATCACGCCGGGTTAGGCTTCCAGGACCTCGGCTAAGCACTTCTAACGGGCCCTGGTCCACCCCTGCCAGCGCATTTCAAAACTTGGCATTAATTTCGACCTAAGAGACGAAGTCTGATTTTTTTCTACCACTTGGGCGGCCTTTTTGCACCCAGAACACCCGCACCGGCACCATAAATTCGAAGGGTGCCGAGTGCGTCGGCGCAGATTCTGCGACGGAGTGACACTTCCCTCTTGTGGACATTCGGCGGTAGGTGAAATGCGCACTCGGTCTTCTCTTTTCTTTTCCTTCCAGTGAAACTTTGGCAACATTCTGCGAGCTGCTGGCTTCCAGAACCTCGGCCAAGCAGGTGGAGGATTTTTTTCCACTTCCAGCTGGAGGTGAGGAGGGACTTTTTGGGCAAGATCACGCCGACTTAGCAAGCAAGGTGGAAGTGCCAGCATGCAGTGGCTGGAAGTGTGGATGTGGAGCTCCAGCACCCTCCCTGCCTATGGAAGTGTGGAGCTCCAGCACCCTCCCTGCCTATGGAAGTGTGGAGCTCCAGCACCCTCCCTGCCTATGGAAGTGTGGAGCTCCAGCACCCTCCCTGCCTATGGAAGTGTGGAGCTCCAGCACCCTCCCTGCCTATGGAAGTGTGGAGCTCCAGCACCCTCCCTGCCTATGGAAGTGTGGAGCTCCAGCACCCTCCCTGCCTATGGAAGTGTGGAGCTCCAGCACCCTCCCTGCCTATGGAAGTGTGGAGCTCCAGCACCCTCCCTGCCTATGGAAGTGTGGAGCTCCAGCACCCTCCCTGCCTATGGAAGTGTGGAGCTCCAGCACCCTCCCTGCCTATGGAAGTGTGGAGCTCCAGCACCCTCCCTGCCTATGGAAGTGTGGAGCTCCAGCACCCTCCCTGCCTATGGAAGTGTGGAGCTCCAGCACCCTCCCTGCCTATGGAAGTGTGGAGCTCCAGCACCCTCCCTGCCTATGGAAGTGTGGAGCTCCAGCACCCTCCCTGCCTATGGAAGTGTGGAGCTCCAGCACCCTCCCTGCCTATGGAAGTGTGGAGCTCCAGCACCCTCCCTGCCTATGGAAGTGTGGAGCTCCAGCACCCTCCCTGCCTATGGAAGTGTGGAGCTCCAGCACCCTCCCTGCCTATGGAAGTGTGGAGCTCCAGCACCCTCCCTGCCTATGGAAGTGTGGAGCTCCAGCACCCTCCCTGCCTATGGAAGTGTGGAGCTCCAGCACCCTCCCTGCCTATGGAAGTGTGGAGCTCCAGCACCCTCCCTGCCTATGGAAGTGTGGAGCTCCAGCACCCTCCCTGCCTATGGAAGTGTGGAGCTCCAGCACCCTCCCTGCCTATGGAAGTGTGGAGCTCCAGCACCCTCCCTGCCTATGGAAGTGTGGAGCTCCAGCACCCTCCCTGCCTATGGAAGTGTGGAGCTCCAGCACCCTCCCTGCCTATGGAAGTGTGGAGCTCCAGCACCCTCCCTGCCTATGGAAGTGTGGAGCTCCAGCACCCTCCCTGCCTATGGAAGTGTGGAGCTCCAGCACCCTCCCTGCCTATGGAAGTGTGGAGCTCCAGCACCCTCCCTGCCTATGGAAGTGTGGAGCTCCAGCACCCTCCCTGCCTATGGAAGTGTGGAGCTCCAGCACCCTCCCTGCCTATGGAAGTGTGGAGCTCCAGCACCCTCCCTGCCTATGGAAGTGTGGAGCTCCAGCACCCTCCCTGCCTATGGAAGTGTGGAGCTCCAGCACCCTCCCTGCCTATGGAAGTGTGGAGCTCCAGCACCCTCCCTGCCTATGGAAGTGTGGAGCTCCAGCACCCTCCCTGCCTATGGAAGTGTGGAGCTCCAGCACCCTCCCTGCCTATGGAAGTGTGGAGCTCCAGCACCCTCCCTGCCTATGGAAGTGTGGAGCTCCAGCACCCTCCCTGCCTATGGAAGTGTGGAGCTCCAGCACCCTCCCTGCCTATGGAAGTGTGGAGCTCCAGCACCCTCCCTGCCTATGGAAGTGTGGAGCTCCAGCACCCTCCCTGCCTATGGAAGTGTGGAGCTCCAGCACCCTCCCTGCCTATGGAAGTGTGGAGCTCCAGCACCCTCCCTGCCTATGGAAGTGTGGAGCTCCAGCACCCTCCCTGCCTATGGAAGTGTGGAGCTCCAGCACCCTCCCTGCCTATGGAAGTGTGGAGCTCCAGCACCCTCCCTGCCTATGGAAGTGTGGAGCTCCAGCACCCTCCCTGCCTATGGAAGAGCCACCTCCGCGGGCATGCTGCTCAACCACGCCGGCCCAGAGTTCCAGCCGCTCGGCTACACTCTCTCACAAGCCCCGCCTGGAGCTCCCCAGCCCGCCCCTGGTACCTCAACTACCGAGGCCAGCCGCTCGACCAGGCCGGCCCAGAGTTCCAGCCGCTCGGCTTCACTCTCTCACAAGCCCCGCCTGGAGCTCCCCAGCCCGCCCCTGGTACCTCAACTACCGAGGCCAGCCGCTCGACCAGGCCGGCCGAGAGTTCCAGCCGCTCGGCTTCACTCTCTCACAAGACCCGCCTGGAGCTCCCCGCCCCACCCCTGGTACCTCAACTACCGAGGCCAGCCGCTTGACCACGCCGGCGCAGAGTTCCAGCCGCTCGGATAAGCTCTGTCACTCACCCGCCGCGCAGCCACCGGTAACGGGGAAATGTCGCCGCCTGGCGGACACGCCGTTGTAAATGAATGGGCTTTCGCACTTAGTGCAATTTTCGCCAACTCTCTGACTGGAGCTATGGAAGTATGGAGCTATGGAGCCACCAGCCACCCAGGCTGGAGCTATGGAGCCATGGAGCTCTGGTGCTATGGAGCTCTGGAGGTATGGAGCTATGGAGCTATGGAGCTATGGAGCTATGGAGCCCTGGAGCTCTGGAGGTATGGAGCTATGGTGCTATGGAGCTCTGAAGCCATGGAGCTCTGGTGCTATGGAGCTCTGGAGCTCTGGAGGTATGGAGCTCTGGAGGTATGGAGCTATGGAGCCCTGGAGCCCTGGAGCTATGGAGCCCTGGAGCTATGGAGCCCTGGAGCCCTGGAGCTATGGAGCCCTGGAGCTATGGAGCTATGGAGCCCTGGAGCTATGGAGCTATGGAGCTCTGGTGCTATGGAGCTATGGAGCTCTGGTGCTATGGAGCTATGGAGCTCTGGTGCTATGGAGCTATGGAGCTCTGGTGCTATGGAGCTATGGAGCTCTGGTGCTATGGAGCTATGGAGCTCTGGTGCTATGGAGCTATGGAGCTCTGGTGCTATGGAGCTATGGAGCTCTGGTGCTATGGAGCTATGGAGCTCTGGTGCTATGGAGCTATGGAGCTATGGAGCTCTGGTGCTATGGAGCTATGGAGCTCTGGTGCTATGGAGCTATGGAGCTCTGGTGCTATGGAGCTATGGAGCTCTGGTGCTATGGAGCTCTGGTGCTATGGAGCTATGGAGCTCTGGTGCTATGGAGCTCTGGAGCTCTGGAGGTATGGAGCTATGGAGCCACCAGCCAGCACCCTCCGTGGCTGGATCAATGGAAGTGTTTTAGGTACCAGGCAGCCAAAGGGCCGGGGCCTCACGCTCGACCACGCCGGCGCAGAGTTCCAGCCGCTCGGATAAGCTCTGTCACTCACCCGCCGCGCAGCCACCGGTAACGGGGAAATGTCGCCGCCTGGCGGACACGCCGTTGTAAATGAATGGGCTTTCGCACTTAGTGCAATTTTCGCCAACTCTCTGACTGGAGCTATGGAAGTATGGAGCTATGGAGCCACCAGCCACCCAGGCTGGAGCTATGGAGCTCTGGAGGTATGGAGCTATGGAGCCCTGGAGCTATGGAGCTATGGAGCCCTGGAGCTATGGAGCCCTGGAGCTCTGGAAGTATGGAGCTCTGGTGCTATGGAGCTATGGAGCTCTGGTGCTATGGAGCTATGGAGCTCTGGTGCTATGGAGCTATGGAGCTCTGGTGCTATGGAGCTATGGAGCTCTGGTGCTATGGAGCTATGGAGCTATGGAGCCACCAGCCAGCACCCTCCGTGGCTGGATCAATGGAAGTGTTTTAGGTACCAGGCAGCCAAAGGGCCGAGGCCTCACGCTCGACCACGCCGGCGCAGAGTTCCAGCCGCTCGGATAAGCTCTGTCACTCACCCGCCGCGCAGCCACCGGTAACGGGGAAATGTCGCCGCCTTGTGGACACGCCGTTGTAAATGAATGGGCTTTCGCACTTAGTGCAATTTTCGCCAACTCTCTGACTGGAGCTATGGAAGTATGGAGCTATGGAGCCACCAGCCACCCAGGCTGGAGCTATGGAGCTATGGAGCTCTGGTGCTATGGAGCTATGGAGCTCTGGTGCTATGGAGCTCTGGTGCTATGGAGCTATGGAGCTCTGGTGCTATGGAGCTCTGGAGCTCTGGTGCTATGGAGCTATGGAGCTATGGAGCTCTGGAAGTATGGAGCTCTGGTGCTATGGAGCTATGGAGCTCTGGTGCTATGGAGCTATGGAGCTCTGGTGCTATGGAGCTATGGAGCTCTGGTGCTATGGAGCTCTGGAGCTCTGGAGGTATGGAGCTATGGAGGTATGGAGCCACCAGCCAGCACCCTCCGTGGCTGGATCAATGGAAGTGTTTTAGGTACCAGGCAGCCAAAGGGCCGAGGCCTCACGCTCGACCACGCCGGCGCAGAGTTCCAGCCGCTCGGATAAGCTCTGTCACTCACCCGCCGCGCAGCCACCGGTAACGGGGAAATGTCGCCGCCTGGCGGACACGCCCTTGTAAATGAATGGGCTTTCGCACTTAGTGCAATTTTCGCCAACTCTCTGACTGGAGCTATGGAAGTATGGAGCTATGGAGCCACCAGCCACCCAGGCTGGAGCTATGGAGCCATGGAGCTCTGGTGCTATGGAGCTCTGGAGGTATGGAGCTATGGAGCTATGGAGCTATGGAGCTATGGAGCCCTGGAGCTCTGGAGGTATGGAGCTATGGTGCTATGGAGCTCTGAAGCCATGGAGCTCTGGTGCTATGGAGCTCTGGAGCTCTGGAGGTATGGAGCTCTGGAGGTATGGAGCTATGGAGCCCTGGAGCCCTGGAGCTATGGAGCCCTGGAGCTATGGAGCCCTGGAGCCCTGGAGCTATGGAGCCCTGGAGCTATGGAGCTATGGAGCCCTGGAGCTATGGAGCTATGGAGCTCTGGTGCTATGGAGCTATGGAGCTCTGGTGCTATGGAGCTATGGAGCTCTGGTGCTATGGAGCTATGGAGCTCTGGTGCTATGGAGCTATGGAGCTCTGGTGCTATGGAGCTATGGAGCTCTGGTGCTATGGAGCTCTGGTGCTATGGAGCTATGGAGCTCTGGTGCTATGGAGCTATGGAGCTCTGGTGCTATGGAGCTATGGAGCTCTGGTGCTATGGAGCTATGGAGCTATGGAGCCACCAGCCAGCACCCTCCGTGGCTGGATCAATGGAAGTGTTTTAGGTACCAGGCAGCCAAAGGGCCGGGGCCTCACGCTCGACCACGCCGGCGCAGAGTTCCAGCCGCTCGGATAAGCTCTGTCACTCACCCGCCGCGCAGCCACCGGTAACGGGGAAATGTCGCCGCCTGGCGGACACGCCGTTGTAAATGAATGGGCTTTCGCACTTAGTGCAATTTTAGCCAACTCCGTGGCTGCAAGTATGGA
>NW_028232013.1:252500-275000 GCF_054491065.1 Syngnathus leptorhynchus
TGCGGCCAGGATGCGGAGTTGGATCGGCGCTGGTTGGGAACCCTCGGGGAACGAAGGCGGACGGCGGCCAGCCGGCGCCGACGAACCCGTCGGGGAGGGGGCTGGTGGCAGGCGCGATCGGCACTATTGCTGACTGCCGGGAGGGAAGCTGCGCCCCGGCCGAGTCAGACTCAGCCGTTGCGGCCCCCCCGAGCCCGCAGCGCGTAGCGCGGAAGCCATACGCCCCCCCGATGCGGAGCGACAGACGCCCCCGCGACCGCGGTTGGTCGGGAAGGCTTTTCGGATAGAGGTCGGACGGTGTGTGTGGACGGCTTCCCGTGGTGCCGCCGCTATCAAGCCGGAGGGTTTGAGAAACGACATTCGCGGAAGGACCGGCGCGGCCGGCGGACGCTCGCACGCGCGGCGCCCGACACTCAGCCGCTCGCTCGGCCTCCGTGGATCGTGGCTAGGTGGGATGGATGCCAAACCGGGTCGTCTCGGTCTCGCCGCAGTACGGTCGCGCCGGGGCCTGCGGGGCGGCGCGGGGAGCGCACGCTCACGCGGCGGCCGGGGCGCTAGAGTGCGACCCGCAGTGGGTAGGAACCGTCCACCCGACGTCGGACGAGCCGAGGCCGATGGAGGCCCTACCAAGGCGGGTCATGAGTGCCAGTCGGTCAGTTGGGTGAGGGGGTACTCGGAGGCCCGCCGGGAGCAGACGGGCGACCGGGGATGGGGGGCGTACGCGGGCGGGCGCCGGGAGAAGACGGCCCGTCCGGGGTCGAATCTCGGCCTGTGTTTTCGGAGCCGGCCGGGCATCACGCTCCCTCCTTGGATGGACAACATTCGTAGTTGACACTTTGTGTCATTTTATCCGAGCGGGCGGGCGCCTCGAGAGGCGGACCGTCCGGGGCGACTCTCGGCCTGTGTTTTCGGAGCCGGCCGGGCCTCACGCTCCCTCCTTGGATGGACAACATTCGTAGTTGACACTTTGTGTCATTTTATCCGAGCGGGCGGGCGCCTCGAGAGGCGGACCGTCCGGGGCGACTCTCGGCCTGTGTTTTCGGAGCCGGCCGGGCATCACGCTCCCTCCTTGGATGGACAACATTCGTAGTTGACACTTTGTGTCATTTTATCCGAGCGGGCGGGCGCCGCGAGGCGGACCGTCCGGGGCGACTCTCGGCCTGTGTTTAAGGAGCCGGCCGGGCATCACGCTCCTTCCTTGGATGGACAACATTCGCAGTTGACACTTTGTGTCATTTTGTTCGGCCTGTGTTTAAGGAGGCGGCCGTCCTCCACTCGGTCCGTGTTTAAGGAGCGACACTCGCGCTCCGGTTCGGCCTGTATTTAGGGAGGCGGCCGTCCTCCGCTTGGTCTGTGTTAAGGGCGACACTCTGTCCATGTTTGAGGAGCCTGGCCCTGACGCTCCTCTCCGGCCTGTGTTTAAGGAGGCGGCCGTCCTCCCCTTGGTCCGTGTTAAGGGCGACACTCGGTCCATGTTTGAGGAGCCTGGCCCTGACGCTCCTCTCCGGCCTGTGTTTAAGGAGGCGGCCGTCCTCCCCTTGGTCCGTGTTAAGGGCGACACTCGGTCCATGTTTGAGGAGCCTGGCCCTGACGCTCCTCTCCGGCCTGTGTTTAAGGAGGCGGCCGTCCTCCCCTTGGTCTGTGTTAAGGGCGACACTCGGTCCATGTTTGAGGAGCCTGGCCCTGACGCTCCTCTCCGGCCTGTGTTTAAGGAGGCGGCCGTCCTCCCCTTGGTCCGTGTTAAGGGCGACACTCGGTCCATGTTTGAGGAGCCTGGCCCTGACGCTCCTCTCCGGCCTGTGTTTAAGGAGGCGGCCGTCCTCCCCTTGGTCCGTGTTAAGGGCGACACTCGGTCCATGTTTGAGGAGCCTGGCCCTGACGCTCCTCTCCGGCCTGTGTTTAAGGAGGCGGCCGTCCTCCCCTTGGTCTGTGTTAAGGGCGACACTCGGTCCATGTTTGAGGAGCCTGGCCCTGACGCTCCTCTCCGGCCTGTGTTTAAGGAGGCGGCCGTCCTCCCCTTGGTCTGTGTTAAGGGCGACACTCGGTCCATGTTTGAGGAGCCTGGCCCTGACGCTCCTCTCCGGCCTGTGTTTAAGGAGGCGGCCGTCCTCCCCTTGGTCTGTGTTAAGGGCGACACTCGGTCCATGTTTGAGGAGCCTGGCCCTGACGCTCCTCTCCGGCCTGTGTTTAAGGAGGCGGCCGTCCTCCCCTTGGTCTGTGTTAAGGGCGACACTCGGTCCGTGTTTAAGGAGCGGCCCTCGCGCTCCGGTTCGGCCTGTATTTAGGGAGGCGGCCGTCCTCCGCTTGGTCTGTGTTAAGGGCGACACTCGGTCCGTGTTTAAGGAGCCGGCCCTGACGCTCCTCTTCGGCCTGTGTTTAAGGAGGCGGCCGTCCTCCACTTCCTTCCATGCACCACCACATTCGCAGTTGACACTTTGCCATTTTTTCAGAGAGGTGACACTTAGTCGTTTTTTCGAAAGTTGACACTTAGTCGTTTTTTCGAAAGTTGACACTTTGCCGTTTTTTCAGAGAGGCGACACTTAGTCGTTTTTTCGAAAGTTGACACTTAGCAGTTTTTTCGAAAGTTGACACTTAGCCGTTTTTTCGAAAGTTGACACTTAGCCGTTTTTTCGAAAGTTGACACTTAGTCACTTTTTCGCCACAGTGACACCTCCAGCGCGTGCCACGGCGCTTTTCAGGTCTTCTATCCGACCTTGTGCTGTCGAGGACGGCGTGTCCGACGCCGTGGGGAGACCAGCACCATCTCCTCCATACTCGTAAACGGGGTGCTTTGGAAAACGGGGGGATGAGCCGCGGAACCTTCGAGCGCCGCTACTCAGCAAGTAAACGAGAGGGAGCTGCGCCCGGCCTCGTAAGACGCCTCTTCTCCGGTGCGAGCGCCCCGACGCCGCTGGCCGCCGCCGCCGCCTTGCCGCTATCCCGCCGCGCGTTTGGGGAGGGAGGGCGACCCGTAGGACGGCCCGCCGACTACACGACCGTTTGGCAGAGCGAGTGCAAGGTTAGGCGAGCTGGGCGGTAACTCGGGTTAGTCTGGGGAGACTCGCGGTGGACAGGGTGGCGCGAATCCGGCCGGGCGGCCCCATCGATTAAGCATTGGTAGGGAGCCGAGGATGAGCCGTGCGAAGTGGCCTCGGAGGCGGTCCGTGGGGGACGACGGGGGGGGACGGGCGTCGGCCCTCCGGCCCGAGCAGAGAACGTTCGGTCACCCAAGCGGGAATCTGCGCCCCGGCCCGAGTCGGACTCGGTCGGTGCGGCCCGCTGAGGCCCTCAACTATTCCCGTACGCGGGGGTCGGGAGCTGCGGCGCTGCGCCGGCGACTTACCCGCGCGAGGCACGCACTGCGTGCGGCCAGGATGCGGAGTTGGATCGGCGCTGGTTGGGAACCCTCGGGGAACGAAGGCGGACGGCGGCCAGCCGGCGCCGACGAACCCGTCGGGGAGGGGGCTGGTGGCAGGCGCGATCGGCACTATTGCTGACTGCCGGGAGGGAAGCTGCGCCCCGGCCGAGTCAGACTCAGCCGTTGCGGCCCCCCCGAGCCCGCAGCGCGTAGCGCGGAAGCCATACGCCCCCCCGATGCGGAGCGACAGACGCCCCCGCGACCGCGGTTGGTCGGGAAGGCTTTTCGGATAGAGGTCGGACGGTGTGTGTGGACGGCTTCCCGTGGTGCCGCCGCTATCAAGCCGGAGGGTTTGAGAAACGACATTCGCGGAAGGACCGGCGCGGCCGGCGGACGCTCGCACGCGCGGCGCCCGACACTCAGCCGCTCGCTCGGCCTCCGTGGATCGTGGCTAGGTGGGATGGATGCCAAACCGGGTCGTCTCGGTCTCGCCGCAGTACGGTCGCGCCGGGGCCTGCGGGGCGGCGCGGGGAGCGCACGCTCACGCGGCGGCCGGGGCGCTAGAGTGCGACCCGCAGTGGGTAGGAACCGTCCACCCGACGTCGGACGAGCCGAGGCCGATGGAGGCCCTACCAAGGCGGGTCATGAGTGCCAGTCGGTCAGTTGGGTGAGGGGGTACTCGGAGGCCCGCCGGGAGCAGACGGGCGACCGGGGATGGGGGGCGTACGCGGGCGGGCGCCGGGAGAAGACGGCCCGTCCGGGGTCGAATCTCGGCCTGTGTTTTCGGAGCCGGCCGGGCATCACGCTCCCTCCTTGGATGGACAACATTCGTAGTTGACACTTTGTGTCATTTTATCCGAGCGGGCGGGCGCCTCGAGAGGCGGACCGTCCGGGGCGACTCTCGGCCTGTGTTTTCGGAGCCGGCCGGGCCTCACGCTCCCTCCTTGGATGGACAACATTCGTAGTTGACACTTTGTGTCATTTTATCCGAGCGGGCGGGCGCCTCGAGAGGCGGACCGTCCGGGGCGACTCTCGGCCTGTGTTTTCGGAGCCGGCCGGGCATCACGCTCCCTCCTTGGATGGACAACATTCGTAGTTGACACTTTGTGTCATTTTATCCGAGCGGGCGGGCGCCGCGAGGCGGACCGTCCGGGGCGACTCTCGGCCTGTGTTTAAGGAGCCGGCCGGGCATCACGCTCCTTCCTTGGATGGACAACATTCGCAGTTGACACTTTGTGTCATTTTATCCGAGCAGACGGGCGCCGCGAGGCGGACCGTCCGGGGCGACTCTCGGCCTGTGTTTTCGGAGCCGGCCGGGCATCACGCTCCCTCCTTGGATGGACAACATTCGTAGTTGACACTTTGTGTCATTTTATCCGAGCAGACGGGCGCCGCGAGGCGGACCGTCCGGGGCGACTCTCGGCCTGTGTTTAAGGAGCCGGCCGGGCATCACGCTCCTTCCTTGGATGGACAACATTCGTAGTTGACACTTTGTGTCATTTTATCCGAGCGGGCGGGCGCCGCGAGGCGGACCGTCCGGGGCGACTCTCGGCCTGTGTTTAAGGAGCCGGCCGGGCATCACGCTCCTTCCTTGGATGGACAACATTCGCAGTTGACACTTTGTGTCATTTTATCCGAGCAGACGGGCGCCGCGAGGCGGACCGTCCGGGGCGACTCTCGGCCTGTGTTTTCGGAGCCGGCCGGGCATCACGCTCCCTCCTTGGATGGACAACATTCGTAGTTGACACTTTGTGTCATTTTATCCGAGCAGACGGGCGCCGCGAGGCGGACCGTCCGGGGCGACTCTCGGCCTGTGTTTAAGGAGCCGGCCGGGCATCACGCTCCTTCCTTGGATGGACAACATTCGCAGTTGACACTTTGTGTCATTTTGTTCGGCCTGTGTTTAAGGAGGCGGCCGTCCTCCACTCGGTCCGTGTTTAAGGAGCGACACTCGCGCTCCGGTTCGGCCTGTATTTAGGGAGGCGGCCGTCCTCCGCTTGGTCTGTGTTAAGGGCGACACTCTGTCCATGTTTGAGGAGCCTGGCCCTGACGCTCCTCTCCGGCCTGTGTTTAAGGAGGCGGCCGTCCTCCCCTTGGTCCGTGTTAAGGGCGACACTCGGTCCATGTTTGAGGAGCCTGGCCCTGACGCTCCTCTCCGGCCTGTGTTTAAGGAGGCGGCCGTCCTCCCCTTGGTCCGTGTTAAGGGCGACACTCGGTCCATGTTTGAGGAGCCTGGCCCTGACGCTCCTCTCCGGCCTGTGTTTAAGGAGGCGGCCGTCCTCCCCTTGGTCTGTGTTAAGGGCGACACTCGGTCCATGTTTGAGGAGCCTGGCCCTGACGCTCCTCTCCGGCCTGTGTTTAAGGAGGCGGCCGTCCTCCCCTTGGTCCGTGTTAAGGGCGACACTCGGTCCATGTTTGAGGAGCCTGGCCCTGACGCTCCTCTCCGGCCTGTGTTTAAGGAGGCGGCCGTCCTCCCCTTGGTCCGTGTTAAGGGCGACACTCGGTCCATGTTTGAGGAGCCTGGCCCTGACGCTCCTCTCCGGCCTGTGTTTAAGGAGGCGGCCGTCCTCCCCTTGGTCTGTGTTAAGGGCGACACTCGGTCCATGTTTGAGGAGCCTGGCCCTGACGCTCCTCTCCGGCCTGTGTTTAAGGAGGCGGCCGTCCTCCCCTTGGTCTGTGTTAAGGGCGACACTCGGTCCATGTTTGAGGAGCCTGGCCCTGACGCTCCTCTCCGGCCTGTGTTTAAGGAGGCGGCCGTCCTCCCCTTGGTCTGTGTTAAGGGCGACACTCGGTCCATGTTTGAGGAGCCTGGCCCTGACGCTCCTCTCCGGCCTGTGTTTAAGGAGGCGGCCGTCCTCCCCTTGGTCTGTGTTAAGGGCGACACTCGGTCCGTGTTTAAGGAGCGGCCCTCGCGCTCCGGTTCGGCCTGTATTTAGGGAGGCGGCCGTCCTCCGCTTGGTCTGTGTTAAGGGCGACACTCGGTCCGTGTTTAAGGAGCCGGCCCTGACGCTCCTCTTCGGCCTGTGTTTAAGGAGGCGGCCGTCCTCCACTTCCTTCCATGCACCACCACATTCGCAGTTGACACTTTGCCATTTTTTCAGAGAGGTGACACTTAGTCGTTTTTTCGAAAGTTGACACTTAGTCGTTTTTTCGAAAGTTGACACTTTGCCGTTTTTTCAGAGAGGCGACACTTAGTCGTTTTTTCGAAAGTTGACACTTAGCAGTTTTTTCGAAAGTTGACACTTAGCCGTTTTTTCGAAAGTTGACACTTAGCCGTTTTTTCGAAAGTTGACACTTAGTCACTTTTTCGCCACAGTGACACCTCCAGCGCGTGCCACGGCGCTTTTCAGGTCTTCTATCCGACCTTGTGCTGTCGAGGACGGCGTGTCCGACGCCGTGGGGAGACCAGCACCATCTCCTCCATACTCGTAAACGGGGTGCTTTGGAAAACGGGGGGAAAGTCGATGAGTACACTGACTACTGGGACCATTTCATTGTACTCTGGCGCACCTGAAGACCAAAAAAGGTACTGCACCTTAGCCCGGGTACCTCACCCCCTGGTACCTCGAGGAGAACTTAGAAAAATTTCGACAAATTTTTGGTGAGCTCCAGGGAGAGAGGCTGATTTTTCGCTTTTTGAGGCCGACCGCCGAACCGGCGCGGGGCGGACTCACAAGCCCCGCAGAGCCGTGGGCACTTAGTCGTTTTTTCAGAGAGGCGACACTTAGTCGTTTTTTCAGAGGCGACACTTAGTCGTTTTTTCGAAAGTTGACACTTAGCCGTTTTTTCGAAAGTCGACACTTAGCCGTTTTTTTGGAAAGTTGACACTTAGTCGTTTTTTCGAAAGTTGACACTTAGTCGTTTTTTCGCCACAATTGGCTCTGAGCTCCAGGGGGAGAGCCTGGTTTTGCCTTATTTCAGGCCGGCTGGGGAACCGGCGCGGGTCGGATGCACGAGCCCGGCAGAGCCGTGGGCACTTAGAAAATTTTCGCCGATTAAGCTGGGACCTCCAGGCGGAGACCGGCATTCCTCGTCCTCGGGGTTCGACCCAGGAACCGGCGCTGGGCAGACGCCGTAGCCACGCAGAGCCGTGGGCACTTAGAAAATATTCGCCAAGTTGGCTCTGAGCTCCAGGCGGAGAGGCTGGTTTTGCCTTATTTCAGGCCGGCTGGGGAACCGGCGCGGGTCGGATGCACGAGCCCGCAGAGCCGTGGGCACTTTGCCATTTTCTCAGAGTCGACACTTAGTCGTTTTTTCAGAGAGGCGACACTCTGTCGTTTTTTCGAAAGTTGACACTTTGCCGTTTTTTCAGAGAGGCGACACTTAGCCGTTTTTTCGAAAGTTGACACTTAGCCGTTTTTTCGAAAGTCGACACTTAGCCGTTTTTTCAGAGATGTGACACTTTGCCGTTTTTTCGAAAGTCGACACTTAGCCGTTTTTTCAGAGATGTGACACTTAGAAACTTTTTGCCAAGTTGGCTGTGAGCTCCAGGAGGAGACCGTTATTTTTCGTCATTCGAGGCCGACTGCGGAACCGGCGCTGGGCGGACGCCAAAGCTCGGCAGGGCCGTGGGCACTTAGAAACTTTTTGCCAAGTTGGCTGTGAGCTCCAGGAGGAGACCGTTATTTTTCGTCATTCGAGGCCGACTGCGGAACCGGCGCTGAGCGGACGCCAAAGCTCGGCAGGGCCGTGGGCACTTAGAAACTTTTTGCCAAGTTGGCTGTGAGCTCCAGGAGGAGACCGTTATTTTTCGTCATTCGAGGCCGACTGCGGAACCGGCGCTGGGCGGACGCCAAAGCTCGGCAGGGCCGTGGGCACTTAGAAACTTTTTGCCAAGTTGGCTGTGAGCTCCAGGAGGAGACCGTTATTTTTCGTCATTCGAGGCCGACTGCGGAACCGGCGCTGGGCGGACGCCAAAGCTCGGCAGGGCCGTGGGCACTTAGAAACTTTTTGCCAAGTTGGCTGTGAGCTCCAGGAGGAGACCGTTATTTTTCGTCATTCGAGGCCGACTGCGGAACCGGCGCTGAGCGGACGCCAAAGCTCGGCAGGGCCGTGGGCACTTAGAAACTTTTTGCCAAGTTGGCTGTGAGCTCCAGGAGGAGACCGTTATTTTTCGTCATTCGAGGCCGACTGCGGAACCGGCGCTGGGCGGACGCCAAAGCTCGGCAGGGCCGTGGGCACTTAGAAACTTTTTGCCAAGTTGGCTGTGAGCTCCAGGAGGAGACCGTTATTTTTCGTCATTCGAGGCCGACTGCGGAACCGGCGCTGAGCGGACGCCAAAGCTCGGCAGGGCCGTGGGCACTTAGAAACTTTTTGCCAAGTTGGCTGTGAGCTCCAGGAGGAGACCGTTATTTTTCGTCATTCGAGGCCGACTGCGGAACCGGCGCTGGGCGGACGCCAAAGCTCGGCAGGGCCGTGGGCACTTAGAAACTTTTTGCCAAGTTGGCTGTGAGCTCCAGGAGGAGACCGTTATTTTTCGTCATTCGAGGCCGACTGCGGAACCGGCGCTGGGCGGACGCCAAAGCTCGGCAGGGCCGTGGGCACTTAGAAACTTTTTGCCAAGTTGGCTGTGAGCTCCAGGAGGAGACCGTTATTTTTCGTCATTCAAGGCCGACTGCGGAACCGGCGCTGGGCGGACGCCAAAGCTCGGCAGGGCCGTGGGCACTTAGAAACTTTTTGCCAAGTTGGCTGTGAGCTCCAGGAGGAGACCGTTATTTTTCGTCATTCGAGGCCGACTGCGGAACCGGCGCTGGGCGGACGCCAAAGCTCGGCAGGGCCGTGGGCACTTAGAAACTTTTTGCCAAGTTGGCTGTGAGCTCCAGGAGGAGACCGTTATTTTTCGTCATTCGAGGCCGACTGCGGAACCGGCGCTGGGCGGACGCCAAAGCTCGGCAGGGCCGTGGGCACTTAGAAACTTTTTGCCAAGTTGGCTGTGAGCTCCAGGAGGAGACCGTTATTTTTCGTCATTGGAGGCCGACTGCGGAACCGGCGCTGGGCGGACGCCAAAGCTCGGCAGGGCCGTGGGCACTTAGAAACTTTTTGCCAAGTTGGCTGTGAGCTCCAGGAGGAGACCGTTATTTTTCGTCATTCTAGGCCGGCTGCAGAACCGGCGCGGGTCGGATGCACGAGCCCGCAGAGCCGTGGGCACTTTGCCACTTTTTCGCCACAATTGGCTGTGAGCTCCAGGAGGAGACCGTTATTTTTCGTCATTCTAGGCCGGTTGCAGAACCGGCGCGGCTCGGATGCACGAGCCCGCAGAGCCGTGGGCACTTAGAAAATTTTCAGAGAGGCGACACTTTGCCATTTTTTCAGAGAGGTGACACTTAGTCGTTTTTTCGAAAGTTGACACTTAGCCGTTTTTTCGAAAGTTGACACTTAGTCGTTTTTTCGAAAGTTGACACTTAGTCGTTTTTTCGCCAAAGTGCCCACCTCCAGCGCGTGCCACGGCGCTTTCCAGGTCTTCTATCCGACCTTGTGCTGTCGAGGACGGCGTGTCCGACGCCGTGGGGAGACCAGCACCATCTCCTCCATACTCGTAAACGAGGTGCTTTGGAAAACGGGGGGAAAGTCGATGAGTACACTGACTACTGGGACCATTTCATTGTACTCTGGCGCACCTGAAGACCAAAAAAGGTACTGCACCTTAGCCCGGGTACCTCACCCCCTGGTACCTCGAGGAGAACTTAGAAAAATTTCGACAAATTTTTGGTGAGCTCCAGGGAGAGAGGCTGATTTTTTGCTTTTTGAGGCCGACCGCCGAACCGGCGCGGGGCGGACTCACAAGCCCCGCAGAGCCGTGGGCACTTAGTCGTTTTTTCGAAAGTTGACACTTAGCCGTTTTTTCGAAAGTTGACACTTAGCCGTTTTTTCGAAAGTCGACACTTAGCCGTTTTTTCGAAAGTTGACACTTAGTCGTTTTTTCGCCGATTTTGCTGGGACCTCCAGGCGAGGACCGGCGTTTTTCGTCTTCCGGGTCCGACCCGGGAACCAGCGCCGAGCGGACACATTCGCTCGCTAGTGCCGTTGGCACTTAGAAAATTTTTCGTTTGTCATGAGCTCCGGGCGAGGACCGGCGTTTTTCGTCTTCCGGGTTCGACCCGGGAACCAGCGCCGAGCGGACACATTCGCTCGCTAGTGCCGTTGGCACTTAGAAAATTTTTCGTTTGTCATGAGCTCCGGGCGGAGACCGGCGTTTTTCGTCTTCCGGGTTCGACCCGGGAACCAGCGCCGAGCGGACACATTCGCTCGCTAGTGCCGTTGGCACTTAGAAAATTTTTCGTTTGTCATGAGCTCCGGGCGGAGACCGGCGTTTTTCGTCTTCCGGGTTCGACCCGGGAACCAGCGCCGAGCGGACACATTCGCTCGCTAGTGCCGTTGGCACTTAGAAAATTTTTCGTTTGTCATGAGCTCCGGGCGGAGAGCGGCGTTTTTCGTCTTCCGGGTTCGACCCGGGAACCAGCGCCGAGCGGACACATTCGCTCGCTAGTGCCGTTGGCACTTAGAAAATTTTTCGTTTGTCATGAGCTCCGGGCGGAGACCGGCGTTTTTCGTCTTCCGGGTTCGACCCGGGAACCAGCGCCGAGCGGACACATTCGCTCGCTAGTGCCGTTGGCACTTAGAAAATTTTTCGTTTGTCATGAGCTCCGGGCGGAGACCGGCGTTTTTCGTCTTCCGGGTTCGACCCGGGAACCAGCGCCGAGCGGACACATTCGCTCGCTAGTGCCGTTGGCACTTAGAAAATTTTTCGTTTGTCATGAGCTCCGGGCGGAGAGCGGCGTTTTTCGTCTTCCGGGTTCGACCCGGGAACCAGCGCCGAGCGGACACATTCGCTCGCTAGTGCCGTTGGCACTTAGAAAATTTTTCGTTTGTCATGAGCTCCGGGCGGAGAGCGGCGTTTTTCGTCTTCCGGGTTCGACCCGGGAACCAGCGCCGAGCGGACACATTCGCTCGCTAGTGCCGTTGGCACTTAGAAAATTTTTCGTTTGTCATGAGCTCCGGGCGGAGACCGGCGTTTTTCGTCTTCCGGGTTCGACCCGGGAACCAGCGCCGAGCGGACACATTCGCTCGCTAGTGCCGTTGGCACTTAGAAAATTTTTCGTTTGTCATGAGCTCCGGGCGGAGACCGGCGTTTTTCGTCTTCCGGGTTCGACCCGGGAACCAGCGCCGAGCGGACACATTCGCTCGCTAGTGCCGTTGGCACTTAGAAAATTTTTCGTTTGTCATGAGCTCCGGGCGGAGAGCGGCGTTTTTCGTCTTCCGGGTTCGACCCGGGAACCAGCGCCGAGCGGACACATTCGCTCGCTAGTGCCGTTGGCACTTAGAAAATTTTTCGTTTGTCATGAGCTCCGGGCGGAGACCGGCGTTTTTCGTCTTCCGGGTTCGACCCGGGAACCAGCGCCGAGCGGACACATTCGCTCGCTAGTGCCGTTGGCACTTAGAAAATTTTTCGTTTGTCATGAGCTCCGGGCGGAGACCGGCGTTTTTCGTCTTCCGGGTTCGACCCGGGAACCAGCGCCGAGCGGACACATTCGCTCGCTAGTGCCGTTGGCACTTAGAAAATTTTTCGTTTGTCATGAGCTCCGGGCGGAGACCGGCGTTTTTCGTCTTCCGGGTTCGACCCGGGAACCAGCGCCGAGCGGACACATTCGCTCGCTAGTGCCGTTGGCACTTAGAAAATTTTTCGTTTGTCATGAGCTCCGGGCGGAGACCGGCGTTTTTCGTCTTCCGGGTTCGACCCGGGAACCAGCGCCGAGCGGACACATTCGCTCGCTAGTGCCGTTGGCACTTAGAAAATTTTTCGTTTGTCATGAGCTCCGGGCGGAGACCGGCATTTTTCGTCTTCCGGGTTCGACCCGGGAACCAGCGCCGAGCGGACACATTCGCTCGCTAGTGCCGTTGGCACTTAGAAAATTTTTCGTTTGTCATGAGCTCCGGGCGGAGACCGGCGTTTTTCGTCTTCCGGGTTCGACCCGGGAACCAGCGCCGAGCGGACACATTCGCTCGCTAGTGCCGTTGGCACTTAGAAAATTTTTCGTTTGTCATGAGCTCCGGGCGGAGACCGGCATTTTTCGTCATTCGAGGCCGACGGGGGAACCAGCCGGAGCGGACACGTTTGCTCGGAAGAGCCGTTGGCACTTAGAAAAAATTCCGTGTCTCGTGAGCTCCAGGGGGGACAGGCTGGTTTTATTCATCCGTAGCCGACATGGGAACCAGCGCGGAGCGGATTGGTGTTGCGCTGCCATATACCTCATCTCTCTCAGGAGTCCCCCCCTTATACGTGCCGATGGTGTTTTGGAAAACGGGGGGTAACTGGATGAGTACACTGACTAGGGGGACCAGTACACTAGCGAGTGGGACCAGTACACTGACTAGTGGGACCAACACACTATGAGCGCCTGGTACCTAAAATGGAAGTATAGAGGCCGAATTTCGGGCAAGATCACGCCGGGTTAGGCTTCCAGGACCTCGGCTAAGCAATTTTAACGGGTCGCCCGGTTCTTTTTTGATCCAGCCCGGTTCTTTTTTTATCCAGCCTGGTTCTTTTTACACTTCCAGCTGGAGCTCGGGAGCGGCTTTTTGCACAAGATCACGCCGTGTTAGGCTTCCAGGACCTCGGCTAAGCAATTTTAACGGGTCGCCCGGTTCTTTTTTGATCCAGCCCGGTTCTTTTTTTTATCCAGCCTGGTTCTTTTTACACTTCCAGCTGGAGCTCGGGAGCGGCTTTTTGCACAAGATCACGCCGTGTTAGGCTTCCAGGACCTCGGCTAAGCAATTTTAACGGGTCGCCCGGTTCTTTTTTTTATCCATCCCGGTTCTTTTTTTATCCAGCCCGGTTCTTTTTACACTTCCAGCTGAAGCTCGGGAGCGGCTTTTTGCACAAGAACACGCCGTGTTAGGCTTCCAGGACCTCGGCTAAGCAATTTTAACGGGTCGCCCGGTTCTTTTTTGATCCAGCCCGGTTCTTTTTTTTATCCAGCCTGGTTCTTTTTACACTTCCAGCTGGAGCTCGGGAGCGGCTTTTTGCACAAGATCACGCCGTGTTAGGCTTCCAGGACCTCGGCTAAGCAATTTTAACGGGTCGCCCGGTTCTTTTTTGATCCAGCCCGGTTCTTTTTTTTATCCAGCCTGGTTCTTTTTACACTTCCAGCTGGAGCTCGGGAGCGGCTTTTTGCACAAGATCACGCCGTGTTAGGCTTCCAGGACCTCGGCTAAGCAATTTTAACGGGTCGCCCGGTTCTTTTTTGATCCAGCCCGGTTCTTTTTTTTATCCAGCCCGGTTCTTTTTACACTTCCAGCTGGAGCTCGGGAGCGGCTTTTTGCACAAGATCACGCCGTGTTAGGCTTCCAGGACCTCGGCTAAGCAATTTTAACGGGTCGCCCGGTTCTTTTTTTTATCCAGCCCGGTTCTTTTTTTATCCAGCCCGGTTCTTTTTACACTTCCAGCTGAAGCTCGGGAGCGGCTTTTTGCACAAGAACACGCCGTGTTAGGCTTCCAGGACCTCGGCTAAGCAATTTTAACGGGTCGCCCGGTTCTTTTTTTTATCCAGCCCGGTTCTTTTTTTTATCCAGCCCGGTTCTTTTTACACTTCCAGCTGGAGCTTGGGAGCGGCTTTTTGCACAAGATCACGCCGGGTTAGGCTTCCAGGACCTCGGCTAAGCAATTTTAACGGGTCGCCCGGTTCTTTTTTGATCCAGCCCGGTTCTTTTTTTTATCCAGCCTGGTTCTTTTTACACTTCCAGCTGGAGCTCGGGAGCGGCTTTTTGCACAAGATCACGCCGTGTTAGGCTTCCAGGACCTCGGCTAAGCAATTTTAACGGGTCGCCCGGTTCTTTTTTGATCCAGCCCGGTTCTTTTTTTTATCCAGCCTGGTTCTTTTTACACTTCCAGCTGGAGCTCGGGAGCGGCTTTTTGCACAAGATCACGCCGTGTTAGGCTTCCAGGACCTCGGCTAAGCAATTTTAACGGGTCCCCCGGTTCTTTTTTGATCCAGCCCGGTTCTTTTTTTTATCCAGCCCGGTTCTTTTTACACTTCCAGCTGGAGCTCGGGAGCGGCTTTTTGCACAAGATCACGCCGTGTTAGGCTTCCAGGACCTCGGCTAAGCAATTTTAACGGGTCGCCCGGTTCTTTTTTGATCCAGCCCGGTTCTTTTTTTTATCCAGCCCGGTTCTTTTTACACTTCCAGCTGGAGCTCGGGAGCGGCTTTTTGCACAAGATCACGCCGGGTTAGGCTTCCAGGACCTCGGCTAAGCAATTTTAACGGGTCGCCCGGTTCTTTTTTGATCCAGCCCGGTTCTTTTTTTATCCAGCCCGGTTCTTTTTACACTTCCAGCTGGAGCTCGGGAGCGGCTTTTTGCACAAGATCACGCCGTGTTAGGCTTCCAGGACCTCGGCTAAGCAATTTTAACGGGTCGCCCGGTTCTTTTTTTGATCCAGCCCGGTTCTTTTTTTATCCAGCCCGGTTCTTTTTACACTTCCAGCTGGAGCTCGGGAGCGGCTTTTTGCACAAGATCACGCCGGGTTAGGCTTCCAGGACCTCGGCTAAGCAATTTTAACGGGTCGCCCGGTTCTTTTTTTTTATCCAGCCCGGTTCTTTTTTGATCCAGCCCGGTTCTTTTTACACTTCCAGCTGGAGCTCGGGAGCGGCTTTTTGCACAAGATCACGCCGTGTTAGGCTTCCAGGACCTCGGCTAAGCAATTTTAACGGGTCGCCCGGTTCTTTTTTTTATCCAGCCCGGTTCTTTTTTTATCCAGCCCGGTTCTTTTTACACTTCCAGCTGGAGCTCGGGAGCGGCTTTTTGCACAAGATCACGCCGGGTTAGGCTTCCAGGACCTCGGCTAAGCAATTTTAACGGGCCGCCCGGTTCTTTTTTTTATCCAGCCCGGTTCTTTTTTGATCCAGCCCGGTTCTTTTTACACTTCCAGCTGGAGCTCGGGAGCGGCTTTTTGCACAAGATCACGCCGTGTTAGGCTTCCAGGACCTCGGCTAAGCAATTTTAACGGGCCGCCCGGTTCTTTTTTGATCCAGCCCGGTTCTTTTTTTATCCAGCCCGGTTCTTTTTACACTTCCAGCTGGAGCTCGGGAGCGGCTTTTTGCACAAGATCACGCCGTGTTAGGCTTCCAGGACCTCGGCTAAGCAATTTTAACGGGTCGCCCGGTTCTTTTTTGATCCAGCCCGGTTCTTTTTTTTATCCAGCCTGGTTCTTTTTACACTTCCAGCTGGAGCTCGGGAGCGGCTTTTTGCACAAGAACACGCCGTGTTAGGCTTCCAGGACCTCGGCTAAGCAATTTTAACGGGTCGCCCGGTTCTTTTTTGATCCAGCCCGGTTCTTTTTCCACTTCCAGCTGGAGCTCAGCAGCGGCTTTTTGCACAAGATCACGCCGGGTTAGGCTTCCAGGACCTCGGCTAAGCACTTCTAACGGGTCGCCCGGTTCTTTTTTTGAACCAGCCCGGTTCTTTTTACACTTCCAGCTGGAGCTCGGGAGCGGCTTTTTGCACAAGAACACGCCGTGTTAGGCTTCCAGGACCTCGGCTAAGCAATTTTAACGGGTCGCCCGGTTCTTTTTTGATCCAGCCCGGTTCTTTTTCCACTTCCAGCTGGAGCTCAGCAGCGGCTTTTTGCACAAGATCACGCCGGGTTAGGCTTCCAGGACCTCGGCTAAGCACTTCTAACGGGTCGCCCGGTTCTTTTTTTGAACCAGCCCGGTTCTTTTTCCACTTCCAGCTGGAGCTCAGCAGCGGCTTTTTGCACAAGATCACGCCGGGTTAGGGTTCCAGGACCTCGGCTAAGCAATTTTAACGGGCCGCCCGGTTCTTTTTTTGATCCAGCCCGGTTCTTTTTACACTTCCAGCTGGAGCTCAGCAGCGGCTTTTTGCACAAGATCACGCCGGGTTAGGCTTCCAGGACCTCGGCTAAGCACTTCTAACGGGCCCTGGTCCACCCCTGCCAGCGCATTTCAAAACTTGGCATTAATTTCGACCTAAGAGACGAAGTCTGATTTTTTTCTACCACTTGGGCGGCCTTTTTGCACCCAGAACACCCGCACCGGCACCATAAATTCGAAGGGTGCCGAGTGCGTCGGCGCAGATTCTGCGACGGAGTGACACTTCCCTCTTGTGGACATTCGGCGGTAGGTGAAATGCGCACTCGGTCTTCTCTTTTCTTTTCCTTCCAGTGAAACTTTGGCAACATTCTGCGAGCTGCTGGCTTCCAGAACCTCGGCCAAGCAGGTGGAGGATTTTTTTCCACTTCCAGCTGGAGGTGAGGAGGGACTTTTTGGGCAAGATCACGCCGACTTAGCAAGCAAGGTGGAAGTGCCAGCATGCTCCGTGGCTGGAAGTGTGGATGTGCCAGCACCCTCCCTGCCTATGGAAGTGTGGAGCTCCAGCACCCTCCCTGCCTATGGAAGTGTGGAGCTCCAGCACCCTCCCTGCCTATGGAAGTGTGGAGCTCCAGCACCCTCCCTGCCTATGGAAGTGTGGAGCTCCAGCACCCTCCCTGCCTATGGAAGTGTGGAGCTCCAGCACCCTCCCTGCCTATGGAAGTGTGGAGCTCCAGCACCCTCCCTGCCTATGGAAGTGTGGAGCTCCAGCACCCTCCCTGCCTATGGAAGTGTGGAGCTCCAGCACCCTCCCTGCCTATGGAAGTGTGGAGCTCCAGCACCCTCCCTGCCTATGGAAGTGTGGAGCTCCAGCACCCTCCCTGCCTATGGAAGTGTGGAGCTCCAGCACCCTCCCTGCCTATGGAAGTGTGGAGCTCCAGCACCCTCCCTGCCTATGGAAGTGTGGAGCTCCAGCACCCTCCCTGCCTATGGAAGTGTGGAGCTCCAGCACCCTCCCTGCCTATGGAAGTGTGGAGCTCCAGCACCCTCCCTGCCTATGGAAGTGTGGAGCTCCAGCACCCTCCCTGCCTATGGAAGTGTGGAGCTCCAGCACCCTCCCTGCCTATGGAAGTGTGGAGCTCCAGCACCCTCCCTGCCTATGGAAGTGTGGAGCTCCAGCACCCTCCCTGCCTATGGAAGTGTGGAGCTCCAGCACCCTCCCTGCCTATGGAAGTGTGGAGCTCCAGCACCCTCCCTGCCTATGGAAGTGTGGAGCTCCAGCACCCTCCCTGCCTATGGAAGTGTGGAGCTCCAGCACCCTCCCTGCCTATGGAAGTGTGGAGCTCCAGCACCCTCCCTGCCTATGGAAGTGTGGAGCTCCAGCACCCTCCCTGCCTATGGAAGTGTGGAGCTCCAGCACCCTCCCTGCCTATGGAAGTGTGGAGCTCCAGCACCCTCCCTGCCTATGGAAGTGTGGAGCTCCAGCACCCTCCCTGCCTATGGAAGTGTGGAGCTCCAGCACCCTCCCTGCCTATGGAAGTGTGGAGCTCCAGCACCCTCCCTGCCTATGGAAGTGTGGAGCTCCAGCACCCTCCCTGCCTATGGAAGTGTGGAGCTCCAGCACCCTCCCTGCCTATGGAAGTGTGGAGCTCCAGCACCCTCCCTGCCTATGGAAGTGTGGAGCTCCAGCACCCTCCCTGCCTATGGAAGTGTGGAGCTCCAGCACCCTCCCTGCCTATGGAAGTGTGGAGCTCCAGCACCCTCCCTGCCTATGGAAGTGTGGAGCTCCAGCACCCTCCCTGCCTATGGAAGTGTGGAGCTCCAGCACCCTCCCTGCCTATGGAAGTGTGGAGCTCCAGCACCCTCCCTGCCTATGGAAGTGTGGAGCTCCAGCACCCTCCCTGCCTATGGAAGTGTGGAGCTCCAGCACCCTCCCTGCCTATGGAAGTGTGGAGCTCCAGCACCCTCCCTGCCTATGGAAGTGTGGAGCTCCAGCACCCTCCCTGCCTATGGAAGTGTGGAGCTCCAGCACCCTCCCTGCCTATGGAAGTGTGGAGCTCCAGCACCCTCCCTGCCTATGGAAGTGTGGAGCTCCAGCACCCTCCCTGCCTATGGAAGTGTGGAGCTCCAGCACCCTCCCTGCCTATGGAAGTGTGGAGCTCCAGCACCCTCCCTGCCTATGGAAGTGTGGAGCTCCAGCACCCTCCCTGCCTATGGAAGTGTGGAGCTCCAGCACCCTCCCTGCCTATGGAAGTGTGGAGCTCCAGCACCCTCCCTGCCTATGGAAGTGTGGAGCTCCAGCACCCTCCCTGCCTATGGAAGTGTGGAGCTCCAGCACCCTCCCTGCCTATGGAAGTGTGGAGCTCCAGCACCCTCCCTGCCTATGGAAGTGTGGAGCTCCAGCACCCTCCCTGCCTATGGAAGTGTGGAGCTCCAGCACCCTCCCTGCCTATGGAAGTGTGGAGCTCCAGCACCCTCCCTGCCTATGGAAGTGTGGAGCTCCAGCACCCTCCCTGCCTATGGAAGTGTGGAGCTCCAGCACCCTCCCTGCCTATGGAAGTGTGGAGCTCCAGCACCCTCCCTGCCTATGGAAGTGTGGAGCTCCAGCACCCTCCCTGCCTATGGAAGTGTGGAGCTCCAGCACCCTCCCTGCCTATGGAAGTGTGGAGCTCCAGCACCCTCCCTGCCTATGGAAGTGTGGAGCTCCAGCACCCTCCCTGCCTATGGAAGAGCCACCTCCGCGGGCATGCTGCTCAACCACGCCGGCCCAGAGTTCCAGCCGCTCGGCTACACTCTCTCACAAGCCCCGCCTGGAGCTCCCCAGCCCGCCCCTGGTACCTCAACTACCGAGGCCAGCCGCTCGACCAGGCCGGCCCAGAGTTCCAGCCGCTCGGCTTCACTCTCTCACAAGCCCCGCCTGGAGCTCCCCAGCCCGCCCCTGGTACCTCAACTACCGAGGCCAGCCGCTCGACCAGGCCGGCCGAGAGTTCCAGCCGCTCGGCTTCACTCTCTCACAAGACCCGCCTGGAGCTCCCCGCCCCACCCCTGGTACCTCAACTACCGAGGCCAGCCGCTTGACCACGCCGGCGCAGAGTTCCAGCCGCTCGGATAAGCTCTGTCACTCACCCGCCGCGCAGCCACCGGTAACGGGGAAATGTCGCCGCCTGGCGGACACGCCGTTGTAAATGAATGGGCTTTCGCACTTAGTGCAATTTTCGCCAACTCTCTGACTGGAGCTATGGAAGTATGGAGCTATGGAGCCACCAGCCACCCAGGCTGGAGCTATGGAGCCATGGAGCTCTGGTGCTATGGAGCTCTGGAGGTATGGAGCTATGGAGCTATGGAGCTATGGAGCTATGGAGCCCTGGAGCTCTGGAGGTATGGAGCTATGGTGCTATGGAGCTCTGAAGCCATGGAGCTCTGGTGCTATGGAGCTCTGGAGCTCTGGAGGTATGGAGCTCTGGAGGTATGGAGCTATGGAGCCCTGGAGCCCTGGAGCTATGGAGCCCTGGAGCTATGGAGCCCTGGAGCCCTGGAGCTATGGAGCCCTGGAGCTATGGAGCTATGGAGCCCTGGAGCTATGGAGCTATGGAGCTCTGGTGCTATGGAGCTATGGAGCTCTGGTGCTATGGAGCTATGGAGCTCTGGTGCTATGGAGCTATGGAGCTCTGGTGCTATGGAGCTATGGAGCTCTGGTGCTATGGAGCTATGGAGCTCTGGTGCTATGGAGCTATGGAGCTCTGGTGCTATGGAGCTATGGAGCTCTGGTGCTATGGAGCTATGGAGCTCTGGTGCTATGGAGCTATGGAGCTATGGAGCTCTGGTGCTATGGAGCTATGGAGCTCTGGTGCTATGGAGCTATGGAGCTCTGGTGCTATGGAGCTATGGAGCTCTGGTGCTATGGAGCTCTGGTGCTATGGAGCTATGGAGCTCTGGTGCTATGGAGCTCTGGAGCTCTGGAGGTATGGAGCTATGGAGCCACCAGCCAGCACCCTCCGTGGCTGGATCAATGGAAGTGTTTTAGGTACCAGGCAGCCAAAGGGCCGGGGCCTCACGCTCGACCACGCCGGCGCAGAGTTCCAGCCGCTCGGATAAGCTCTGTCACTCACCCGCCGCGCAGCCACCGGTAACGGGGAAATGTCGCCGCCTGGCGGACACGCCGTTGTAAATGAATGGGCTTTCGCACTTAGTGCAATTTTCGCCAACTCTCTGACTGGAGCTATGGAAGTATGGAGCTATGGAGCCACCAGCCACCCAGGCTGGAGCTATGGAGCTCTGGAGGTATGGAGCTATGGAGCCCTGGAGCTATGGAGCTATGGAGCCCTGGAGCTATGGAGCCCTGGAGCTCTGGAAGTATGGAGCTCTGGTGCTATGGAGCTATGGAGCTCTGGTGCTATGGAGCTATGGAGCTCTGGTGCTATGGAGCTATGGAGCTCTGGTGCTATGGAGCTATGGAGCTCTGGTGCTATGGAGCTATGGAGCTATGGAGCCACCAGCCAGCACCCTCCGTGGCTGGATCAATGGAAGTGTTTTAGGTACCAGGCAGCCAAAGGGCCGAGGCCTCACGCTCGACCACGCCGGCGCAGAGTTCCAGCCGCTCGGATAAGCTCTGTCACTCACCCGCCGCGCAGCCACCGGTAACGGGGAAATGTCGCCGCCTTGTGGACACGCCGTTGTAAATGAATGGGCTTTCGCACTTAGTGCAATTTTCGCCAACTCTCTGACTGGAGCTATGGAAGTATGGAGCTATGGAGCCACCAGCCACCCAGGCTGGAGCTATGGAGCTATGGAGCTCTGGTGCTATGGAGCTATGGAGCTCTGGTGCTATGGAGCTCTGGTGCTATGGAGCTATGGAGCTCTGGTGCTATGGAGCTCTGGAGCTCTGGTGCTATGGAGCTATGGAGCTATGGAGCTCTGGAAGTATGGAGCTCTGGTGCTATGGAGCTATGGAGCTCTGGTGCTATGGAGCTATGGAGCTCTGGTGCTATGGAGCTATGGAGCTCTGGTGCTATGGAGCTCTGGAGCTCTGGAGGTATGGAGCTATGGAGGTATGGAGCCACCAGCCAGCACCCTCCGTGGCTGGATCAATGGAAGTGTTTTAGGTACCAGGCAGCCAAAGGGCCGAGGCCTCACGCTCGACCACGCCGGCGCAGAGTTCCAGCCGCTCGGATAAGCTCTGTCACTCACCCGCCGCGCAGCCACCGGTAACGGGGAAATGTCGCCGCCTGGCGGACACGCCCTTGTAAATGAATGGGCTTTCGCACTTAGTGCAATTTTCGCCAACTCTCTGACTGGAGCTATGGAAGTATGGAGCTATGGAGCCACCAGCCACCCAGGCTGGAGCTATGGAGCCATGGAGCTCTGGTGCTATGGAGCTCTGGAGGTATGGAGCTATGGAGCTATGGAGCTATGGAGCTATGGAGCCCTGGAGCTCTGGAGGTATGGAGCTATGGTGCTATGGAGCTCTGAAGCCATGGAGCTCTGGTGCTATGGAGCTCTGGAGCTCTGGAGGTATGGAGCTCTGGAGGTATGGAGCTATGGAGCCCTGGAGCCCTGGAGCTATGGAGCCCTGGAGCTATGGAGCCCTGGAGCCCTGGAGCTATGGAGCCCTGGAGCTATGGAGCTATGGAGCCCTGGAGCTATGGAGCTATGGAGCTCTGGTGCTATGGAGCTATGGAGCTCTGGTGCTATGGAGCTATGGAGCTCTGGTGCTATGGAGCTATGGAGCTCTGGTGCTATGGAGCTATGGAGCTCTGGTGCTATGGAGCTATGGAGCTCTGGTGCTATGGAGCTCTGGTGCTATGGAGCTATGGAGCTCTGGTGCTATGGAGCTATGGAGCTCTGGTGCTATGGAGCTATGGAGCTCTGGTGCTATGGAGCTATGGAGCTATGGAGCCACCAGCCAGCACCCTCCGTGGCTGGATCAATGGAAGTGTTTTAGGTACCAGGCAGCCAAAGGGCCGGGGCCTCACGCTCGACCACGCCGGCGCAGAGTTCCAGCCGCTCGGATAAGCTCTGTCACTCACCCGCCGCGCAGCCACCGGTAACGGGGAAATGTCGCCGCCTGGCGGACACGCCGTTGTAAATGAATGGGCTTTCGCACTTAGTGCAATTTTAGCCAACTCCGTGGCTGCAAGTATGGAAGTATGGAGCTATGGAGCCACCAGCCAGCACCCTCCGCGGCTGGAGCTATGGAAGTATGGAGCTATGGAGCTATGGAGCTATGGAAGTATGGGGCTATGGAAGTCTGGAGCTATGGAGCTCTGGGGCTATGGAGCTATGGAGCTCCGGGGCTATGGAGCTCCGGGGCTATGGAGCTC
>NW_028232013.1:290000-307500 GCF_054491065.1 Syngnathus leptorhynchus
CCGGCCGGGCATCACGCTCCTTCCTTGGATGGACAACATTCGCAGTTGACACTTTGTGTCATTTTATCCGAGCAGACGGGCGCCGCGAGGCGGACCGTCCGGGGCGACTCTCGGCCTGTGTTTTCGGAGCCGGCCGGGCATCACGCTCCCTCCTTGGATGGACAACATTCGTAGTTGACACTTTGTGTCATTTTATCCGAGCAGACGGGCGCCGCGAGGCGGACCGTCCGGGGCGACTCTCGGCCTGTGTTTAAGGAGCCGGCCGGGCATCACGCTCCTTCCTTGGATGGACAACATTCGCAGTTGACACTTTGTGTCATTTTGTTCGGCCTGTGTTTAAGGAGGCGGCCGTCCTCCACTCGGTCCGTGTTTAAGGAGCGACACTCGCGCTCCGGTTCGGCCTGTATTTAGGGAGGCGGCCGTCCTCCGCTTGGTCTGTGTTAAGGGCGACACTCTGTCCATGTTTGAGGAGCCTGGCCCTGACGCTCCTCTCCGGCCTGTGTTTAAGGAGGCGGCCGTCCTCCCCTTGGTCCGTGTTAAGGGCGACACTCGGTCCATGTTTGAGGAGCCTGGCCCTGACGCTCCTCTCCGGCCTGTGTTTAAGGAGGCGGCCGTCCTCCCCTTGGTCCGTGTTAAGGGCGACACTCGGTCCATGTTTGAGGAGCCTGGCCCTGACGCTCCTCTCCGGCCTGTGTTTAAGGAGGCGGCCGTCCTCCCCTTGGTCTGTGTTAAGGGCGACACTCGGTCCATGTTTGAGGAGCCTGGCCCTGACGCTCCTCTCCGGCCTGTGTTTAAGGAGGCGGCCGTCCTCCCCTTGGTCCGTGTTAAGGGCGACACTCGGTCCATGTTTGAGGAGCCTGGCCCTGACGCTCCTCTCCGGCCTGTGTTTAAGGAGGCGGCCGTCCTCCCCTTGGTCCGTGTTAAGGGCGACACTCGGTCCATGTTTGAGGAGCCTGGCCCTGACGCTCCTCTCCGGCCTGTGTTTAAGGAGGCGGCCGTCCTCCCCTTGGTCTGTGTTAAGGGCGACACTCGGTCCATGTTTGAGGAGCCTGGCCCTGACGCTCCTCTCCGGCCTGTGTTTAAGGAGGCGGCCGTCCTCCCCTTGGTCTGTGTTAAGGGCGACACTCGGTCCATGTTTGAGGAGCCTGGCCCTGACGCTCCTCTCCGGCCTGTGTTTAAGGAGGCGGCCGTCCTCCCCTTGGTCTGTGTTAAGGGCGACACTCGGTCCATGTTTGAGGAGCCTGGCCCTGACGCTCCTCTCCGGCCTGTGTTTAAGGAGGCGGCCGTCCTCCCCTTGGTCTGTGTTAAGGGCGACACTCGGTCCGTGTTTAAGGAGCGGCCCTCGCGCTCCGGTTCGGCCTGTATTTAGGGAGGCGGCCGTCCTCCGCTTGGTCTGTGTTAAGGGCGACACTCGGTCCGTGTTTAAGGAGCCGGCCCTGACGCTCCTCTTCGGCCTGTGTTTAAGGAGGCGGCCGTCCTCCACTTCCTTCCATGCACCACCACATTCGCAGTTGACACTTTGCCATTTTTTCAGAGAGGTGACACTTAGTCGTTTTTTCGAAAGTTGACACTTAGTCGTTTTTTCGAAAGTTGACACTTTGCCGTTTTTTCAGAGAGGCGACACTTAGTCGTTTTTTCGAAAGTTGACACTTAGCAGTTTTTTCGAAAGTTGACACTTAGCCGTTTTTTCGAAAGTTGACACTTAGCCGTTTTTTCGAAAGTTGACACTTAGTCACTTTTTCGCCACAGTGACACCTCCAGCGCGTGCCACGGCGCTTTTCAGGTCTTCTATCCGACCTTGTGCTGTCGAGGACGGCGTGTCCGACGCCGTGGGGAGACCAGCACCATCTCCTCCATACTCGTAAACGGGGTGCTTTGGAAAACGGGGGGAAAGTCGATGAGTACACTGACTACTGGGACCATTTCATTGTACTCTGGCGCACCTGAAGACCAAAAAAGGTACTGCACCTTAGCCCGGGTACCTCACCCCCTGGTACCTCGAGGAGAACTTAGAAAAATTTCGACAAATTTTTGGTGAGCTCCAGGGAGAGAGGCTGATTTTTCGCTTTTTGAGGCCGACCGCCGAACCGGCGCGGGGCGGACTCACAAGCCCCGCAGAGCCGTGGGCACTTAGTCGTTTTTTCAGAGAGGCGACACTTAGTCGTTTTTTCAGAGGCGACACTTAGTCGTTTTTTCGAAAGTTGACACTTAGCCGTTTTTTCGAAAGTCGACACTTAGCCGTTTTTTTGGAAAGTTGACACTTAGTCGTTTTTTCGAAAGTTGACACTTAGTCGTTTTTTCGCCACAATTGGCTCTGAGCTCCAGGGGGAGAGCCTGGTTTTGCCTTATTTCAGGCCGGCTGGGGAACCGGCGCGGGTCGGATGCACGAGCCCGGCAGAGCCGTGGGCACTTAGAAAATTTTCGCCGATTAAGCTGGGACCTCCAGGCGGAGACCGGCATTCCTCGTCCTCGGGGTTCGACCCAGGAACCGGCGCTGGGCAGACGCCGTAGCCACGCAGAGCCGTGGGCACTTAGAAAATATTCGCCAAGTTGGCTCTGAGCTCCAGGCGGAGAGGCTGGTTTTGCCTTATTTCAGGCCGGCTGGGGAACCGGCGCGGGTCGGATGCACGAGCCCGCAGAGCCGTGGGCACTTTGCCATTTTCTCAGAGTCGACACTTAGTCGTTTTTTCAGAGAGGCGACACTCTGTCGTTTTTTCGAAAGTCGACACTTAGCCGTTTTTTCAGAGATGTGACACTTTGCCGTTTTTTCGAAAGTTGACACTTAGCCGTTTTTTCGAAAGTCGACACTTAGCCGTTTTTTCAGAGATGTGACACTTTGCCGTTTTTTCGAAAGTTGACACTTAGCCGTTTTTTCGAAAGTTGACACTTAGTCGTTTTTTCAGAGATGTGACACTTAGAAACTTTTTGCCAAGTTGGCTGTGAGCTCCAGGAGGAGACCGTTATTTTTCGTCATTCGAGGCCGACTGCGGAACCGGCGCTGGGCGGACGCCAAAGCTCGGCAGGGCCGTGGGCACTTAGAAACTTTTTGCCAAGTTGGCTGTGAGCTCCAGGAGGAGACCGTTATTTTTCGTCATTCGAGGCCGACTGCGGAACCGGCGCTGAGCGGACGCCAAAGCTCGGCAGGGCCGTGGGCACTTAGAAACTTTTTGCCAAGTTGGCTGTGAGCTCCAGGAGGAGACCGTTATTTTTCGTCATTCGAGGCCGACTGCGGAACCGGCGCTGAGCGGACGCCAAAGCTCGGCAGGGCCGTGGGCACTTAGAAACTTTTTGCCAAGTTGGCTGTGAGCTCCAGGAGGAGACCGTTATTTTTCGTCATTGGAGGCCGACTGCGGAACCGGCGCTGGGCGGACGCCAAAGCTCGGCAGGGCCGTGGGCACTTAGAAACTTTTTGCCAAGTTGGCTGTGAGCTCCAGGAGGAGACCGTTATTTTTCGTCATAGGAGGCCGACTGCGGAACCGGCGCTGAGCGGACGCCAAAGCTCGGCAGGGCCGTGGGCACTTAGAAACTTTTTGCCAAGTTGGCTGTGAGCTCCAGGAGGAGACCGTTATTTTTCGTCATTCGAGGCCGACTGCGGAACCGGCGCTGGGCGGACGCCAAAGCTCGGCAGGGCCGTGGGCACTTAGAAACTTTTTGCCAAGTTGGCTGTGAGCTCCAGGAGGAGACCGTTATTTTTCGTCATTCTAGGCCGGCTGCAGAACCGGCGCTGAGCGGACGCCAAAGCTCGGCAGGGCCGTGGGCACTTAGAAACTTTTTGCCAAGTTGGCTGTGAGCTCCAGGAGGAGACCGTTATTTTTCGTCATTGGAGGCCGACTGCGGAACCGGCGCTGGGCGGACGCCAAAGCTCGGCAGGGCCGTGGGCACTTAGAAACTTTTTGCCAAGTTGGCTGTGAGCTCCAGGAGGAGACCGTTATTTTTCGTCATAGGAGGCCGACTGCGGAACCGGCGCTGAGCGGACGCCAAAGCTCGGCAGGGCCGTGGGCACTTAGAAACTTTTTGCCAAGTTGGCTGTGAGCTCCAGGAGGAGACCGTTATTTTTCGTCATTGGAGGCCGACTGCGGAACCGGCGCTGGGCGGACGCCAAAGCTCGGCAGGGCCGTGGGCACTTAGAAACTTTTTGCCAAGTTGGCTGTGAGCTCCAGGAGGAGACCGTTATTTTTCGTCATTCTAGGCCGGCTGCAGAACCGGCGCGGGTCGGATGCACGAGCCCGCAGAGCCGTGGGCACTTTGCCACTTTTTCGCCACAATTGGCTCTGAGCTCCAGGAGGAGACCGTTATTTTTCGTCATTCTAGGCCGGTTGCAGAACCGGCGCGGCTCGGATGCACGAGCCCGCAGAGCCGTGGGCACTTAGAAAATTTTCAGAGAGGCGACACTTTGCCATTTTTTCAGAGAGGTGACACTTAGTCGTTTTTTCGAAAGTTGACACTTAGCCGTTTTTTCGAAAGTTGACACTTAGTCGTTTTTTCGAAAGTTGACACTTAGTCGTTTTTTCGCCAAAGTGCCCACCTCCAGCGCGTGCCACGGCGCTTTCCAGGTCTTCTATCCGACCTTGTGCTGTCGAGGACGGCGTGTCCGACGCCGTGGGGAGACCAGCACCATCTCCTCCATACTCGTAAACGAGGTGCTTTGGAAAACGGGGGGAAAGTCGATGAGTACACTGACTACTGGGACCATTTCATTGTACTCTGGCGCACCTGAAGACCAAAAAAGGTACTGCACCTTAGCCCGGGTACCTCACCCCCTGGTACCTCGAGGAGAACTTAGAAAAATTTCGACAAATTTTTGGTGAGCTCCAGGGAGAGAGGCTGATTTTTTGCTTTTTGAGGCCGACCGCCGAACCGGCGCGGGGCGGACTCACAAGCCCCGCAGAGCCGTGGGCACTTAGTCGTTTTTTCGAAAGTTGACACTTAGCCGTTTTTTCGAAAGTTGACACTTAGCCGTTTTTTCGAAAGTCGACACTTAGCCGTTTTTTCGAAAGTTGACACTTAGTCGTTTTTTCGCCGATTTTGCTGGGACCTCCAGGCGAGGACCGGCGTTTTTCGTCTTCCGGGTCCGACCCGGGAACCAGCGCCGAGCGGACACATTCGCTCGCTAGTGCCGTTGGCACTTAGAAAATTTTTCGTTTGTCATGAGCTCCGGGCGGAGACCGGCGTTTTTCGTCTTCCGGGTTCGACCCGGGAACCAGCGCCGAGCGGACACATTCGCTCGCTAGTGCCGTTGGCACTTAGAAAATTTTTCGTTTGTCATGAGCTCCGGGCGAGGACCGGCGTTTTTCGTCTTCCGGGTTCGACCCGGGAACCAGCGCCGAGCGGACACATTCGCTCGCTAGTGCCGTTGGCACTTAGAAAATTTTTCGTTTGTCATGAGCTCCGGGCGGAGAGCGGCGTTTTTCGTCTTCCGGGTTCGACCCGGGAACCAGCGCCGAGCGGACACATTCGCTCGCTAGTGCCGTTGGCACTTAGAAAATTTTTCGTTTGTCATGAGCTCCGGGCGAGGACCGGCGTTTTTCGTCTTCCGGGTTCGACCCGGGAACCAGCGCCGAGCGGACACATTCGCTCGCTAGTGCCGTTGGCACTTAGAAAATTTTTCGTTTGTCATGAGCTCCGGGCGGAGAGCGGCGTTTTTCGTCTTCCGGGTTCGACCCGGGAACCAGCGCCGAGCGGACACATTCGCTCGCTAGTGCCGTTGGCACTTAGAAAATTTTTCGTTTGTCATGAGCTCCGGGCGAGGACCGGCGTTTTTCGTCTTCCGGGTTCGACCCGGGAACCAGCGCCGAGCGGACACATTCGCTCGCTAGTGCCGTTGGCACTTAGAAAATTTTTCGTTTGTCATGAGCTCCGGGCGGAGACCGGCATTTTTCGTCATTCGAGGCCGACGGGGGAACCAGCCGGAGCGGACACGTTTGCTCGGAAGAGCCGTTGGCACTTAGAAAAAATTCCGTGTCTCGTGAGCTCCAGGGGGGACAGGCTGGTTTTATTCATCCGTAGCCGACATGGGAACCAGCGCGGAGCGGATTGGTGTTGCGCTGCCATATACCTCATCTCTCTCAGGAGTCCCCCCCTTATACGTGCCGATGGTGTTTTGGAAAACGGGGGGTAACTGGATGAGTACACTGACTAGGGGGACCAGTACACTAGCGAGTGGGACCAGTACACTGACTAGTGGGACCAACACACTATGAGCGCCTGGTACCTAAAATGGAAGTATAGAGGCCGAATTTCGGGCAAGATCACGCCGGGTTAGGCTTCCAGGACCTCGGCTAAGCAATTTTAACGGGTCGCCCGGTTCTTTTTTGATCCAGCCCGGTTCTTTTTTTATCCAGCCTGGTTCTTTTTACACTTCCAGCTGGAGCTCGGGAGCGGCTTTTTGCACAAGATCACGCCGTGTTAGGCTTCCAGGACCTCGGCTAAGCAATTTTAACGGGTCGCCCGGTTCTTTTTTGATCCAGCCCGGTTCTTTTTTTTATCCAGCCTGGTTCTTTTTACACTTCCAGCTGGAGCTCGGGAGCGGCTTTTTGCACAAGATCACGCCGTGTTAGGCTTCCAGGACCTCGGCTAAGCAATTTTAACGGGTCGCCCGGTTCTTTTTTTTATCCATCCCGGTTCTTTTTTTATCCAGCCCGGTTCTTTTTACACTTCCAGCTGAAGCTCGGGAGCGGCTTTTTGCACAAGAACACGCCGTGTTAGGCTTCCAGGACCTCGGCTAAGCAATTTTAACGGGTCGCCCGGTTCTTTTTTGATCCAGCCCGGTTCTTTTTTTTATCCAGCCCGGTTCTTTTTACACTTCCAGCTGGAGCTCGGGAGCGGCTTTTTGCACAAGATCACGCCGGGTTAGGCTTCCAGGACCTCGGCTAAGCAATTTTAACGGGTCGCCCGGTTCTTTTTTGATCCAGCCCGGTTCTTTTTTTTATCCAGCCTGGTTCTTTTTACACTTCCAGCTGGAGCTCGGGAGCGGCTATTTGCACAAGATCACGCCGTGTTAGGCTTCCAGGACCTCGGCTAAGCAATTTTAACGGGTCGCCCGGTTCTTTTTTGATCCAGCCCGGTTCTTTTTTTTATCCAGCCCGGTTCTTTTTACACTTCCAGCTGGAGCTCGGGAGCGGCTTTTTGCACAAGATCACGCCGGGTTAGGCTTCCAGGACCTCGGCTAAGCAATTTTAACGGGTCGCCCGGTTCTTTTTTGATCCAGCCCGGTTCTTTTTTTTATCCAGCCCGGTTCTTTTTACACTTCCAGCTGGAGCTCGGGAGCGGCTTTTTGCACAAGATCACGCCGTGTTAGGCTTCCAGGACCTCGGCTAAGCAATTTTAACGGGTCGCCCGGTTCTTTTTTGATCCAGCCCGGTTCTTTTTTTTATCCAGCCCGGTTCTTTTTACACTTCCAGCTGGAGCTCGGGAGCGGCTTTTTGCACAAGATCACGCCGGGTTAGGCTTCCAGGACCTCGGCTAAGCAATTTTAACGGGTCGCCCGGTTCTTTTTTGATCCAGCCCGGTTCTTTTTTTATCCAGCCCGGTTCTTTTTACACTTCCAGCTGGAGCTCGGGAGCGGCTTTTTGCACAAGATCACGCCGTGTTAGGCTTCCAGGACCTCGGCTAAGCAATTTTAACGGGTCGCCCGGTTCTTTTTTGATCCAGCCCGGTTCTTTTTTTTATCCAGCCCGGTTCTTTTTACACTTCCAGCTGGAGCTCGGGAGCGGCTTTTTGCACAAGATCACGCCGGGTTAGGCTTCCAGGACCTCGGCTAAGCAATTTTAACGGGTCGCCCGGTTCTTTTTTGATCCAGCCCGGTTCTTTTTTTATCCAGCCCGGTTCTTTTTACACTTCCAGCTGGAGCTCGGGAGCGGCTTTTTGCACAAGATCACGCCGTGTTAGGCTTCCAGGACCTCGGCTAAGCAATTTTAACGGGTCGCCCGGTTCTTTTTTTGATCCAGCCCGGTTCTTTTTTTATCCAGCCCGGTTCTTTTTACACTTCCAGCTGGAGCTCGGGAGCGGCTTTTTGCACAAGATCACGCCGGGTTAGGCTTCCAGGACCTCGGCTAAGCAATTTTAACGGGTCGCCCGGTTCTTTTTTTTTATCCAGCCCGGTTCTTTTTTGATCCAGCCCGGTTCTTTTTACACTTCCAGCTGGAGCTCGGGAGCGGCTTTTTGCACAAGATCACGCCGTGTTAGGCTTCCAGGACCTCGGCTAAGCAATTTTAACGGGTCGCCCGGTTCTTTTTTTGATCCAGCCCGGTTCTTTTTTTATCCAGCCCGGTTCTTTTTACACTTCCAGCTGGAGCTCGGGAGCGGCTTTTTGCACAAGATCACGCCGGGTTAGGCTTCCAGGACCTCGGCTAAGCAATTTTAACGGGCCGCCCGGTTCTTTTTTTTATCCAGCCCGGTTCTTTTTTGATCCAGCCCGGTTCTTTTTACACTTCCAGCTGGAGCTCGGGAGCGGCTTTTTGCACAAGATCACGCCGTGTTAGGCTTCCAGGACCTCGGCTAAGCAATTTTAACGGGCCGCCCGGTTCTTTTTTGATCCAGCCCGGTTCTTTTTTTATCCAGCCCGGTTCTTTTTACACTTCCAGCTGGAGCTCGGGAGCGGCTTTTTGCACAAGATCACGCCGTGTTAGGCTTCCAGGACCTCGGCTAAGCAATTTTAACGGGTCGCCCGGTTCTTTTTTGATCCAGCCCGGTTCTTTTTTTTATCCAGCCTGGTTCTTTTTACACTTCCAGCTGGAGCTCGGGAGCGGCTTTTTGCACAAGAACACGCCGTGTTAGGCTTCCAGGACCTCGGCTAAGCAATTTTAACGGGTCGCCCGGTTCTTTTTTGATCCAGCCCGGTTCTTTTTCCACTTCCAGCTGGAGCTCAGCAGCGGCTTTTTGCACAAGATCACGCCGGGTTAGGCTTCCAGGACCTCGGCTAAGCACTTCTAACGGGTCGCCCGGTTCTTTTTTTGAACCAGCCCGGTTCTTTTTACACTTCCAGCTGGAGCTCAGCAGCGGCTTTTTGCACAAGATCACGCCGGGTTAGGGTTCCAGGACCTCGGCTAAGCAATTTTAACGGGCCGCCCGGTTCTTTTTTTGATCCAGCCCGGTTCTTTTTACACTTCCAGCTGGAGCTCAGCAGCGGCTTTTTGCACAAGATCACGCCGGGTTAGGCTTCCAGGACCTCGGCTAAGCACTTCTAACGGGCCCTGGTCCACCCCTGCCAGCGCATTTCAAAACTTGGCATTAATTTCGACCTAAGAGACGAAGTCTGATTTTTTTCTACCACTTGGGCGGCCTTTTTGCACCCAGAACACCCGCACCGGCACCATAAATTCGAAGGGTGCCGAGTGCGTCGGCGCAGATTCTGCGACGGAGTGACACTTCCCTCTTGTGGACATTCGGCGGTAGGTGAAATGCGCACTCGGTCTTCTCTTTTCTTTTCCTTCCAGTGAAACTTTGGCAACATTCTGCGAGCTGCTGGCTTCCAGAACCTCGGCCAAGCAGGTGGAGGATTTTTTTCCACTTCCAGCTGGAGGTGAGGAGGGACTTTTTGGGCAAGATCACGCCGACTTAGCAAGCAAGGTGGAAGTGCCAGCATGCAGTGGCTGGAAGTGTGGATGTGGAGCTCCAGCACCCTCCCTGCCTATGGAAGTGTGGAGCTCCAGCACCCTCCCTGCCTATGGAAGTGTGGAGCTCCAGCACCCTCCCTGCCTATGGAAGTGTGGAGCTCCAGCACCCTCCCTGCCTATGGAAGTGTGGAGCTCCAGCACCCTCCCTGCCTATGGAAGTGTGGAGCTCCAGCACCCTCCCTGCCTATGGAAGTGTGGAGCTCCAGCACCCTCCCTGCCTATGGAAGTGTGGAGCTCCAGCACCCTCCCTGCCTATGGAAGTGTGGAGCTCCAGCACCCTCCCTGCCTATGGAAGTGTGGAGCTCCAGCACCCTCCCTGCCTATGGAAGTGTGGAGCTCCAGCACCCTCCCTGCCTATGGAAGTGTGGAGCTCCAGCACCCTCCCTGCCTATGGAAGTGTGGAGCTCCAGCACCCTCCCTGCCTATGGAAGTGTGGAGCTCCAGCACCCTCCCTGCCTATGGAAGTGTGGAGCTCCAGCACCCTCCCTGCCTATGGAAGTGTGGAGCTCCAGCACCCTCCCTGCCTATGGAAGTGTGGAGCTCCAGCACCCTCCCTGCCTATGGAAGTGTGGAGCTCCAGCACCCTCCCTGCCTATGGAAGTGTGGAGCTCCAGCACCCTCCCTGCCTATGGAAGTGTGGAGCTCCAGCACCCTCCCTGCCTATGGAAGTGTGGAGCTCCAGCACCCTCCCTGCCTATGGAAGTGTGGAGCTCCAGCACCCTCCCTGCCTATGGAAGTGTGGAGCTCCAGCACCCTCCCTGCCTATGGAAGTGTGGAGCTCCAGCACCCTCCCTGCCTATGGAAGTGTGGAGCTCCAGCACCCTCCCTGCCTATGGAAGTGTGGAGCTCCAGCACCCTCCCTGCCTATGGAAGTGTGGAGCTCCAGCACCCTCCCTGCCTATGGAAGTGTGGAGCTCCAGCACCCTCCCTGCCTATGGAAGTGTGGAGCTCCAGCACCCTCCCTGCCTATGGAAGAGCCACCTCCGCGGGCATGCTGCTCAACCACGCCGGCCCAGAGTTCCAGCCGCTCGGCTACACTCTCTCACAAGCCCCGCCTGGAGCTCCCCAGCCCACCCCTGGTACCTCAACTACCGAGGCCAGCCGCTCGACCAGGCCGGCCCAGAGTTCCAGCCGCTCGGCTTCACTCTCTCACAAGCCCCGCCTGGAGCTCCCCAGCCCGCCCCTGGTACCTCAACTACCGAGGCCAGCCGCTCGACCACGCCGGCGCAGAGTTCCAGCCGCTCGGATAAGCTCTGCCACTCTCCCGCTAAGCAGCCACCGGTAACGGGGAAATGTCGCCGCCTTGTGGACACGCCCTTGTAAATGAATGGGCTTTCGCACTTAGTGCAATTTTCGCCAGCTCCGTGGCTGCAAGTATGGAGCTCTGGAGCTATGGAGCTATGGAGCCACCAGCCAGCACCCTCCGTGGCTCAACCACGCCGGCCCAGAGTTCCAGCCGCTCGGCTTCACTCTCTCACAAGCCCCGCCTGGAGCTCCCCAGCCCGCCCCTGGTACCTCAACTACCGAGGCCAGCCGCTCGACCAGGCCGGCCCAGAGTTCCAGCCGCTCGGCTTCACTCTCTCACAAGACCCGCCTGGAGCTCCCCGGCCCACCCCTGGTACCTCAACTACCGAGGCCAGCCGTTCGACCACGCCGGCGCAGAGTTCCAGCCGCTCGGATAAGCTCTGTCACTCTCCTGCCGCGCAGCCACCGGTAACGGGGAAATGTCGCCGCCTTGTGGACACGCCCTTGTAAATGAATGGGCTTTCGCACTTAGTGCAATTTTCGCCAACTCTCTGACTGGAGCTATGGAAGTATGGAGCTATGGAGCCACCAGCCACCCAGGCTGGAGCTATGGAGCTCTGGTGCTATGGAGCTCTGGTGCTATGGAGCTATGGAGCTCTGGAGCTCTGGTGCTATGGAGCTATGGAGCTCTGGAAGTATGGAGCTATGGAGCTCTGGAGGTATGGAGCTATGGAGCCCTGGAGCCCTGGAGCTATGGAGCCCTGGAGCTATGGAGCCCTGGAGCCCTGGAGCTATGGAGCCCTGGAGCTATGGAGCTATGGAGCTCTGGTGCTATGGAGCTATGGAGCTCTGGTGCTATGGAGCTATGGAGCTCTGGTGCTATGGAGCTATGGAGCTCTGGTGCTATGGAGGTATGGAGCTCTGGAGGTATGGAGCTCTGGAGGTATGGAGCTATGGAGCCCTGGAGCTCTGGAGGTATGGAGCTATGGTGCTATGGAGCTCTGAAGCCATGGAGCTCTGGTGCTATGGAGCTATGGAGCTCTGGTGCTATGGAGCTATGGAGGTATGGAGCCACCAGCCAGCACCCTCCGTGGCTGGATCAATGGAAGTGTTTTAGGTACCAGGCAGCCAAAGGGCCGAGGCCTCACGCTCGACCACGCCGGCGCAGAGTTCCAGCCGCTCGGATAAGCTCTGCCACTCACCCGCCGCGCAGCCACCGGTAACGGGGAAATGTCGCCGCCTTGTGGACACGCCGTTGTAAATGAATGGGCTTTCGCACTTAGTGCAATTTTCGCCAACTCTCTGACTGGAGCTATGGAAGTATGGAGCTATGGAGCCACCAGCCACCCAGGCTGGAGCTATGGAGCTCTGGAGGTATGGAGCTCTGGTGCTATGGAAGTATGGAGCTATGGAGCTATGGAAGTATGGAGCTATGGAGCTATGGAGCTCTGGAAGTATGGAGCTATGGAGCTCTGGAGGTATGGAGCTATGGAGCCCTGGAGCCCTGGAGCTATGGAGCCCTGGAGCTATGGAGCTATGGAGCCCTGGAGCTATGGAGCTATGGAGCTCTGGTGCTATGGAGCTATGGAGCTCTGGTGCTATGGAGCTATGGAGCTCTGGTGCTATGGAGCTATGGAGCTCTGGTGCTATGGAGCTATGGAGCTCTGGAAGTATGGAGCTATGGAGCTCTGGAGGTATGGAGCTATGGAGCTCTGGAGGTATGGAGCTATGGAGCCCTGGAGCTATGGAGCCCTGGAGCTATGGAAGTATGGAGCTCTGGGTCTATGGAGCTATGGAGCTCTGGTGCTATGGAGCTATGGAGCTCTGGAGCTATGGAGCTCTGGAGGTATGGAGCTATGGAGCTCTGGAGGTATGGAGCTATGGAGCTATGGAAGTATGGAGCTCTGGTGCTATGGAGCTATGGAGCTCTGGTGCTATGGAGCTATGGAGCTCTGGTGCTATAGAGCTATGGAGCTATGGAGCTCTGGAAGTATGGAGCTCTGGTGCTATGGAGCTATGGAGCTCTGGTGCTATGGAGCTATGGAGCTATGGAGCTCTGGTGCTATGGAGCTATGGAGCTCTGGTGCTATGGAGCTATGGAGCTCTGGTGCTATGGAGCTATGGAGCTCTGGTGCTATGGAGCTCTGGTGCTATGGAGCTATGGAGCTCTGGTGCTATGGAGCTCTGGAGCTCTGGAGGTATGGAGCTATGGAGCCACCAGCCAGCACCCTCCGTGGCTGGATCAATGGAAGTGTTTTAGGTACCAGGCAGCCAAAGGGCCGAGGCCTCACGCTCGACCACGCCGGCGCAGAGTTCCAGCCGCTCGGATAAGCTCTGTCACTCACCCGCCGCGCAGCCACCGGTAACGGGGAAATGTCGCCGCCTTGTGGACACACCGTTGTAAATGAATGGGCTTTCGCACTTAGTGCAATTTTAGCACACTCTCTGACTGGAGCTATGGAAGTATGGAGCTATGGAGCCACCAGCCACCCAGGCTGGAGCTATGGAGCTATGGAGCTCTGGTGCTATGGAGCTATGGAGCTCTGGTGCTATGGAGCTATGGAGCTCTGGTGCTATGGAGCTATGGAGCTCTGGTGCTATGGAGCTATGGAGCTCTGGTGCTATGGAGCTATGGAGCTCTGGTGCTATGGAGCTATGGAGCTCTGGTGCTATGGAGCTATGGAGCTATGGAGCCACCAGCCAGCACCCTCCGTGGCTGGATCAATGGAAGTGTTTTAGGTACCAGGCAGCCAAAGGGCCGGGGCCTCACGCTCGACCACGCCGGCGCAGAGTTCCAGCCGCTCGGATAAGCTCTGTCACTCACCCGCCACGCAGCCACCGGTAACGGGGAAATGTCGCCGCCTGGCGGACACGCCGTTGTAAATGAATGGGCTTTCGCACTTAGTGCAATTTTCGCCAACTCTCTGACTGGAGCTATGGAAGTATGGAGCTATGGAGCCACCAGCCACCCAGGCTGGAGCTATGGAGCTCTGGAGGTATGGAGCTATGGAGCTCTGGTGCTATGGAGCTATGGAGCTCTGGTGCTATGGAGCTATGGAGCTCTGGTGCTATGGAGCTATGGAGCTCTGGTGCTATGGAGCTATGGAGCTCTGGTGCTATGGAGCTATGGAGCTATGGAGCTCTGGTGCTATGGAGCTATGGAGCTATGGAGCTATGGAGCTCTGGTGCTATGGAGCTATGGAGCTCTGGAGGTATGGAGCTATGGAGGTATGGAGCTCTGGTGCTATGGAGCTATGGAGCTCTGGTGCTATGGAGCTATGGAGCTCTGGTGCTATGGAGCTATGGAGCTCTGGTGCTATGGAGCTATGGAGCTCTGGTGCTATGGAGCTCTGGTGCTATGGAGCTATGGAGCTCTGGTGCTATGGAGCTCTGGAGCTCTGGAGGTATGGAGCTATGGAGGTATGGAGCCACCAGCCAGCACCCTCCGTGGCTGGATCAATGGAAGTGTTTAGGTACCAGGCGGCCAAAGTGCCGAGGCCTCACGCTCGACCACGCCGGCGCAGAGTTCCAGCCGCTCGGATGAGCTCTGTCACTCTCCCGCCGCGCAGCCACCGGTAACGGGGAAATGTCGCCGCCTTGTGGACACGCCGTTGTAAATGAATGGGCTTTCGCACTTAGTGCAATTTTCGCCAACTCTCTGACTTAGAGCTATGGAAGTATGGAGCTATGGAGCCACCAGCCACCCAGGCTGGAGCTATGGAGCTCTGGAGCTATGGAGCTCTGGTGCTATGGAGCTATGGAGCTCTGGTGCTATGGAGCTCTGGAGCTCTGGTGCTATGGAGCTATGGAGCTCTGGTGCTATGGAGCTATGGAGCTCTGGTGCTATGGAGCTATGGAGCTCTGGTGCTATGGAGCTCTGGAGCTCTGGTGCTATGGAGCTATGGAGCTCTGGTGCTATGGAGCTATGGAGCTCTGGTGCTATGGAGCTATGGAGCTCTGGTGCTATGGAGCTATGGAGCTGGTGCTATGGAGCTATGGAGCTCTGGTGCTATGGAGCTATGGAGCTCTGGTGCTATGGAGCTCTGGTGCTATGGAGCTATGGAGCTCTGGTGCTATGGAGCTATGGAGCTCTGGTGCTATGGAGCTATGGAGCTCTGGTGCTATGGAGCTCTGGTGCTATGGAGCTATGGAGCTCTGGTGCTATGGAGCTCTGGAGCTCTGGAGGTATGGAGCTATGGAGGTATGGAGCCACCAGCCAGCACCCTCCGTGGCTGGATCAATGGAAGTGTTTAGGTACCAGGCGGCCAAAGTGCCGAGGCCTCACGCTCGACCACGCCGGCGCAGAGTTCCAGCCGCTCGGATAAGCTCTGTCACTCACCCGCCGCGCAGCCACCGGTAACGGGGAAATGTCGCCGCCTGGCGGACACGCCGTTGTAAATGAATGGGCTTTCGCACTTAGTGCAATTTTCGCCAACTCTCTGACTGGAGCTATGGAAGTATGGAGCTATGGAGCCACCAGCCACCCAGGCTGGAGCTATGGAGCTCTGGAGGTATGGAGCTATGGAGCCCTGGAGCTATGGAGCTATGGAGCCCTGGAGCTATGGAGCCCTGGAGCTATGGAGCTATGGAGCTCTGGTGCTATGGAGCTATGGAGCTCTGGTGCTATGGAGCTATGGAGCTCTGGTGCTATGGAGCTATGGAGCTCTGGTGCTATGGAGCTCTGGAGCTCTGGAGGTATGGAGCTATGGAGGTATGGAGCCACCAGCCAGCACCCTCCGAGGCTGGATCAATGGAAGTGTTTTAGGTACCAGGCAGCCAAAGGGCCGAGGCCTCACGCTCGACCACGCCGGCGCAGAGTTCCAGCCGCTCGGATAAGCTCTGTCACTCACCCGCCGCGCAGCCACCGGTAACGGGGAAATGTCGCCGCCTTGTGGACACGCCGTTGTAAATGAATGGGCTTTCGCACTTAGTGCAATTTTCGCCAGCTCCGTGGCTGCAAGTATGGAGCTATGGAGCCACCAGCCAGCCAGGCTGGAGCTATGGAAGTATGGAGCCATGGAGCTCCGGAGCTATGGAAGTATGGAGCTATGGAGCTATGGAGCTATGGAGCTCTGGAGCTCTGGAGCTCTGGAGCTATGGAGCTATGGAGCCCTGGAGCTATGGAGCTATGGAGCCCTGGTGCTATGGAGCTATGGAGCTCTGGTGCTATGGAGCTATGGAGCTCTGGTGCTATGGAGCTATGGAGCTCTGGTGCTATGGAGCTATGGAGCTCTGGTGCTATGGAGCTATGGAGCTCTGGTGCTATGGAGCTATGGAGCTCTGGTGCTATGGAGCTATGGAGCTCTGGTGCTATGGAGCTATGGAGCTCTGGTGCTATGGAGCTATGGAGCTCTGGTGCTATGGAGCTATGGAGCTCTGGTGCTATGGAGCTATGGAGCTCTGGTGCTATGGAGCTATGGAGCTCTGGTGCTATGGAGCTCTGGAGCTCTGGAGGTATGGAGCCACCAGCCAGCACCCTCCGTGGCTGGATCAATGGAAGTGTTTTAGGTACCAGGCAGCCAAAGGGCCGAGGCCTCACGCTCGACCACGCCGGCGCAGAGTTCCAGCCGCTCGGATAAGCTCTGTCACTCACCCGCCGCGCAGCCACCGGTAACGGGGAAATGTCGCCGCCTTGTGGACACGCCGTTGTAAATGAATGGGCTTTCGCACTTAGTGCAATTTTAGCACACTCTCTGACTGGAGCTATGGAAGTATGGAGCTATGGAGCCACCAGCCACCCAGGCTGGAGCTATGGAGCTATGGAGCTCTGGTGCTATGGAGCTATGGAGCTCTGGTGCTATGGAGCTATGGAGCTCTGGTGCTATGGAGCTATGGAGCTCTGGTGCTATGGAGCTATGGAGCTCTGGTGCTATGGAGCTATGGAGCTCTGGTGCTATGGAGCTATGGAGCTCTGGTGCTATGGAGCTATGGAGCTCTGGTGCTATGGAGCTATGGAGCTCTGGTGCTATGGAGCTATGGAGCTCTGGTGCTATGGAGCTATGGAGCTCTGGTGCTATGGAGCTCTGGAGCTCTGGAGGTATGGAGCTATGGAGGTATGGAGCCACCAGCCAGCACCCTCCGAGGCTGGATCAATGGAAGTGTTTTAGGTACCAGGCAGCCAAAGGGCCGAGGCCTCACGCTCGACCACGCCGGCGCAGAGTTCCAGCCGCTCGGATAAGCTCTGTCACTCACCCGCCGCGCAGCCACCGGTAACGGGGAAATGTCGCCGCCTTGTGGACACGCCGTTGTAAATGAATGGGCTTTCGCACTTAGTGCAATTTTCGCCAGCTCCGTGGCTGCAAGTATGGAGCTATGGAGCCACCAGCCAGCCAGGCTGGAGCTATGGAAGTATGGAGCCATGGAGCTCCGGAGCTATGGAAGTATGGAGCTATGGAGCTATGGAGCTATGGAGCTCTGGAGCTCTGGAGCTCTGGAGCTATGGAGCTATGGAGCCCTGGAGCTATGGAGCTATGGAGCCCTGGTGCTATGGAGCTATGGAGCTCTGGTGCTATGGAGCTATGGAGCTCTGGTGCTATGGAGCTATGGAGCTCTGGTGCTATGGAGCTATGGAGCTCTGGTGCTATGGAGCTATGGAGCTCTGGTGCTATGGAGCTATGGAGCTCTGGTGCTATGGAGCTATG
>NW_028232013.1:322500-340000 GCF_054491065.1 Syngnathus leptorhynchus
TGGACAACATTCGTAGTTGACACTTTGTGTCATTTTATCCGAGCGGGCGGGCGCCTCGAGAGGCGGACCGTCCGGGGCGACTCTCGGCCTGTGTTTTCGGAGCCGGCCGGGCATCACGCTCCCTCCTTGGATGGACAACATTCGTAGTTGACACTTTGTGTCATTTTATCCGAGCAGACGGGCGCCGCGAGGCGGACCGTCCGGGGCGACTCTCGGCCTGTGTTTTCGGAGCCGGCCGGGCCTCACGCTCCCTCCTTGGATGGACAACATTCGTAGTTGACACTTTGTGTCATTTTATCCGAGCAGACGGGCGCCGCGAGGCGGACCGTCCGGGGCGACTCTCGGCCTGTGTTTTCGGAGCCGGCCGGGCATCACGCTCCCTCCTTGGATGGACAACATTCGTAGTTGACACTTTGTGTCATTTTATCCGAGCAGACGGGCGCCGCGAGGCGACCGTCCGGGGCGACTCTCGGCCTGTGTTTAAGGAGCCGGCCGGGCATCACGCTCCTTCCTTGGATGGACAACATTCGTAGTTGACACTTTGTGTCATTTTATCCGAGCGGGCGGGCGCCGCGAGGCGGACCGTCCGGGGCGACTCTCGGCCTGTGTTTAAGGAGCCGGCCGGGCATCACGCTCCTTCCTTGGATGGACAACATTCGCAGTTGACACTTTGTGTCATTTTATCCGAGCAGACGGGCGCCGCGAGGCGGACCGTCCGGGGCGACTCTCGGCCTGTGTTTTCGGAGCCGGCCGGGCATCACGCTCCCTCCTTGGATGGACAACATTCGTAGTTGACACTTTGTGTCATTTTATCCGAGCAGACGGGCGCCGCGAGGCGACCGTCCGGGGCGACTCTCGGCCTGTGTTTAAGGAGCCGGCCGGGCATCACGCTCCTTCCTTGGATGGACAACATTCGTAGTTGACACTTTGTGTCATTTTATCCGAGCGGGCGGGCGCAGCGAGGCGGACCGTCCGGGGCGACTCTCGGCCTGTGTTTAAGGAGCCGGCCGGGCATCACGCTCCTTCCTTGGATGGACAACATTCGCAGTTGACACTTTGTGTCATTTTATCCGAGCAGACGGGCGCCGCGAGGCGGACCGTCCGGGGCGACTCTCGGCCTGTGTTTTCGGAGCCGGCCGGGCATCACGCTCCCTCCTTGGATGGACAACATTCGTAGTTGACACTTTGTGTCATTTTATCCGAGCAGACGGGCGCCGCGAGGCGGACCGTCCGGGGCGACTCTCGGCCTGTGTTTAAGGAGCCGGCCGGGCATCACGCTCCTTCCTTGGATGGACAACATTCGCAGTTGACACTTTGTGTCATTTTGTTCGGCCTGTGTTTAAGGAGGCGGCCGTCCTCCACTCGGTCCGTGTTTAAGGAGCGACACTCGCGCTCCGGTTCGGCCTGTATTTAGGGAGGCGGCCGTCCTCCGCTTGGTCTGTGTTAAGGGCGACACTCTGTCCATGTTTGAGGAGCCTGGCCCTGACGCTCCTCTCCGGCCTGTGTTTAAGGAGGCGGCCGTCCTCCCCTTGGTCCGTGTTAAGGGCGACACTCGGTCCATGTTTGAGGAGCCTGGCCCTGACGCTCCTCTCCGGCCTGTGTTTAAGGAGGCGGCCGTCCTCCCCTTGGTCCGTGTTAAGGGCGACACTCGGTCCATGTTTGAGGAGCCTGGCCCTGACGCTCCTCTCCGGCCTGTGTTTAAGGAGGCGGCCGTCCTCCCCTTGGTCTGTGTTAAGGGCGACACTCGGTCCATGTTTGAGGAGCCTGGCCCTGACGCTCCTCTCCGGCCTGTGTTTAAGGAGGCGGCCGTCCTCCCCTTGGTCCGTGTTAAGGGCGACACTCGGTCCATGTTTGAGGAGCCTGGCCCTGACGCTCCTCTCCGGCCTGTGTTTAAGGAGGCGGCCGTCCTCCCCTTGGTCCGTGTTAAGGGCGACACTCGGTCCATGTTTGAGGAGCCTGGCCCTGACGCTCCTCTCCGGCCTGTGTTTAAGGAGGCGGCCGTCCTCCCCTTGGTCTGTGTTAAGGGCGACACTCGGTCCATGTTTGAGGAGCCTGGCCCTGACGCTCCTCTCCGGCCTGTGTTTAAGGAGGCGGCCGTCCTCCCCTTGGTCCGTGTTAAGGGCGACACTCGGTCCATGTTTGAGGAGCCTGGCCCTGACGCTCCTCTCCGGCCTGTGTTTAAGGAGGCGGCCGTCCTCCCCTTGGTCCGTGTTAAGGGCGACACTCGGTCCATGTTTGAGGAGCCTGGCCCTGACGCTCCTCTCCGGCCTGTGTTTAAGGAGGCGGCCGTCCTCCCCTTGGTCTGTGTTAAGGGCGACACTCGGTCCATGTTTGAGGAGCCTGGCCCTGACGCTCCTCTCCGGCCTGTGTTTAAGGAGGCGGCCGTCCTCCCCTTGGTCTGTGTTAAGGGCGACACTCGGTCCATGTTTGAGGAGCCTGGCCCTGACGCTCCTCTCCGGCCTGTGTTTAAGGAGGCGGCCGTCCTCCACTTCCTTCCATGCACCACCACATTCGCAGTTGACACTTTGCCATTTTTTCAGAGAGGTGACACTTAGTCGTTTTTTCGAAAGTTGACACTTAGTCGTTTTTTCGAAAGTTGACACTTTGCCGTTTTTTCAGAGAGGCGACACTTAGTCGTTTTTTCGAAAGTTGACACTTAGCAGTTTTTTCGAAAGTTGACACTTAGCCGTTTTTTCGAAAGTTGACACTTAGCCGTTTTTTCGAAAGTTGACACTTAGTCACTTTTTCGCCACAGTGACACCTCCAGCGCGTGCCACGGCGCTTTTCAGGTCTTCTATCCGACCTTGTGCTGTCGAGGACGGCGTGTCCGACGCCGTGGGGAGACCAGCACCATCTCCTCCATACTCGTAAACGGGGTGCTTTGGAAAACGGGGGGAAAGTCGATGAGTACACTGACTACTGGGACCATTTCATTGTACTCTGGCGCACCTGAAGACCAAAAAAGGTACTGCACCTTAGCCCGGGTACCTCACCCCCTGGTACCTCGAGGAGAACTTAGAAAAATTTCGACAAATTTTTGGTGAGCTCCAGGGAGAGAGGCTGATTTTTCGCTTTTTGAGGCCGACCGCCGAACCGGCGCGGGGCGGACTCACAAGCCCCCCAGAGCCGTGGGCACTTAGTCGTTTTTTCAGAGAGGCGACACTTAGTCGTTTTTTCAGAGGCGACACTTAGTCGTTTTTTCGAAAGTTGACACTTAGCCGTTTTTTCGAAAGTCGACACTTAGCCGTTTTTTTGGAAAGTTGACACTTAGTCGTTTTTTCGAAAGTTGACACTTAGTCGTTTTTTCGCCACAATTGGCTCTGAGCTCCAGGGGGAGAGCCTGGTTTTGCCTTATTTCAGGCCGGCTGGGGAACCGGCGCGGGTCGGATGCACGAGCCCGGCAGAGCCGTGGGCACTTAGAAAATTTTCGCCGATTAAGCTGGGACCTCCAGGCGGAGACCGGCATTCCTCGTCCTCGGGGTTCGACCCAGGAACCGGCGCTGGGCAGACGCCGTAGCCACGCAGAGCCGTGGGCACTTAGAAAATATTCGCCAAGTTGGCTCTGAGCTCCAGGCGGAGAGGCTGGTTTTGCCTTATTTCAGGCCGGCTGGGGAACCGGCGCGGGTCGGATGCACGAGCCCGCAGAGCCGTGGGCACTTTGCCATTTTCTCAGAGTCGACACTTAGTCGTTTTTTCAGAGAGGCGACACTCTGTCGTTTTTTCGAAAGTTGACACTTTGCCGTTTTTTCAGAGAGGCGACACTTAGCCGTTTTTTCGAAAGTTGACACTTAGCCGTTTTTTCGAAAGTCGACACTTAGCCGTTTTTTCAGAGATGTGACACTTAGAAACTTTTTGCCAAGTTGGCTGTGAGCTCCAGGAGGAGACCGTCATTTTTCGTCATTCGAGGCCGACTGCGGAACCGGCGCTGGGCGGACGCCAAAGCTCGGCAGGGCCGTGGGCACTTAGAAACTTTTTGCCAAGTTGGCTGTGAGCTCCAGGAGGAGACCGTTATTTTTCGTCATTCGAGGCCGACTGCGGAACCGGCGCTGGGCGGACGCCAAAGCTCGGCAGGGCCGTGGGCACTTAGAAACTTTTTGCCAAGTTGGCTGTGAGCTCCAGGAGGAGACCGTTATTTTTCGTCATTCGAGGCCGACTGCGGAACCGGCGCTGGGCGGACGCCAAAGCTCGGCAGGGCCGTGGGCACTTAGAAACTTTTTGCCAAGTTGGCTGTGAGCTCCAGGAGGAGACCGTCATTTTTCGTCATTCGAGGCCGACTGCGGCACCGGCGCTGAGCGGACGCCAAAGCTCGGCAGGGCCGTGGGCACTTAGAAACTTTTTGCCAAGTTGGCTGTGAGCTCCAGGAGGAGACCGTTATTTTTCGTCATTCGAGGCCGACTGCGGAACCGGCGCTGGGCGGACGCCAAAGCTCGGCAGGGCCGTGGGCACTTAGAAACTTTTTGCCAAGTTGGCTGTGAGCTCCAGGAGGAGACCGTCATTTTTCGTCATTCGAGGCCGACTGCGGCACCGGCGCTGAGCGGACGCCAAAGCTCGGCAGGGCCGTGGGCACTTAGAAACTTTTTGCCAAGTTGGCTGTGAGCTCCAGGAGGAGACCGTTATTTTTCGTCATTCTAGGCCGACTGCGGAACCGGCGCTGGGCGGACGCCAAAGCTCGGCAGGGCCGTGGGCACTTAGAAACTTTTTGCCAAGTTGGCTGTGAGCTCCAGGAGGAGACCGTTATTTTTCGTCATTCGAGGCCGACTGAGGAACCGGCGCTGGGCGGACGCCAAAGCTCGGCAGGGCCGTGGGCACTTAGAAACTTTTTGCCAAGTTGGCTGTGAGCTCCAGGAGGAGACCGTCATTTTTCGTCATTCGAGGCCGACTGCGGCACCGGCGCTGAGCGGACGCCAAAGCTCGGAAGGGCCGTGGGCACTTAGAAACTTTTTGCCAAGTTGGCTGTGAGCTCCAGGAGGAGACCGTCTTTTTTCGTCATTCGAGGCCGACTGCGGAACCGGCGCTGGGCGGACGCCAAAGCTCGGCAGGGCCGTGGGCACTTAGAAACTTTTTGCCAAGTTGGCTGTGAGCTCCAGGAGGAGACCGTTATTTTTCGTCATTCGAGGCCGACTGCGGAACCGGCGCTGAGCGGACGCCAAAGCTCGGCAGGGCCGTGGGCACTTAGAAACTTTTTGCCAAGTTGGCTGTGAGCTCCAGGAGGAGACCGTTATTTTTCGTCATTCGAGGCCGACTGCGGAACCGGCGCTGGGCGGACGCCAAAGCTCGGCAGGGCCGTGGGCACTTAGAAACTTTTTGCCAAGTTGGCTGTGAGCTCCAGGAGGAGACCGTCATTTTTCGTCATTCGAGGCCGACTGCGGAACCGGCGCGGGTCGGATGCACGAGCCCGCAGAGCCGTGGGCACTTTGCCACTTTTTCGCCACAATTGGCTGTGAGCTCCAGGAGGAGACCGTTATTTTTCGTCATTCTAGGCCGGTTGCAGAACCGGCGCGGCTCGGATGCACGAGCCCGCAGAGCCGTGGGCACTTAGAAAATTTTCAGAGAGGCGACACTTTGCCATTTTTTCAGAGAGGTGACACTTAGTCGTTTTTTCGAAAGTTGACACTTAGCCGTTTTTTCGAAAGTTGACACTTAGTCGTTTTTTCGAAAGTTGACACTTAGTCGTTTTTTCGCCAAAGTGCCCACCTCCAGCGCGTGCCACGGCGCTTTCCAGGTCTTCTATCCGACCTTGTGCTGTCGAGGACGGCGTGTCCGACGCCGTGGGGAGACCAGCACCATCTCCTCCATACTCGTAAACGAGGTGCTTTGGAAAACGGGGGGAAAGTCGATGAGTACACTGACTACTGGGACCATTTCATTGTACTCTGGCGCACCTGAAGACCAAAAAAGGTACTGCACCTTAGCCCGGGTACCTCACCCCCTGGTACCTCGAGGAGAACTTAGAAAAATTTCGACAAATTTTTGGTGAGCTCCAGGGAGAGAGGCTGATTTTTTGCTTTTTGAGGCCGACCGCCGAACCGGCGCGGGGCGGACTCACAAGCCCCGCAGAGCCGTGGGCACTTAGTCGTTTTTTCGAAAGTTGACACTTAGCCGTTTTTTCGAAAGTTGACACTTAGCCGTTTTTTCGAAAGTCGACACTTAGCCGTTTTTTCGAAAGTTGACACTTAGTCGTTTTTTCGCCGATTTTGCTGGGACCTCCAGGCGAGGACCGGCGTTTTTCGTCTTCCGGGTCCGACCCGGGAACCAGCGCCGAGCGGACACATTCGCTCGCTAGTGCCGTTGGCACTTAGAAAATTTTTCGTTTGTCATGAGCTCCGGGCGGAGACCGGCGTTTTTCGTCTTCCGGGTTCGACCCGGGAACCAGCGCCGAGCGGACACATTCGCTCGCTAGTGCCGTTGGCACTTAGAAAATTTTTCGTTTGTCATGAGCTCCGGGCGGAGACCGGCGTTTTTCGTCTTCCGGGTTCGACCCGGGAACCAGCGCCGAGCGGACACATTCGCTCGCTAGTGCCGTTGGCACTTAGAAAATTTTTCGTTTGTCATGAGCTCCGGGCGGAGACCGGCGTTTTTCGTCTTCCGGGTCCGACCCGGGAACCAGCGCCGAGCGGACACATTCGCTCGCTAGTGCCGTTGGCACTTAGAAAATTTTTCGTTTGTCATGAGCTCCGGGCGGAGACCGGCGTTTTTCGTCTTCCGGGTTCGACCCGGGAACCAGCGCCGAGCGGACACATTCGCTCGCTAGTGCCGTTGGCACTTAGAAAATTTTTCGTTTGTCATGAGCTCCGGGCGAGGACCGGCGTTTTTCGTCTTCCGGGTTCGACCCGGGAACCAGCGCCGAGCGGACACATTCGCTCGCTAGTGCCGTTGGCACTTAGAAAATTTTTCGTTTGTCATGAGCTCCGGGCGGAGAGCGGCGTTTTTCGTCTTCCGGGTTCGACCCGGGAACCAGCGCCGAGCGGACACATTCGCTCGCTAGTGCCGTTGGCACTTAGAAAATTTTTCGTTTGTCATGAGCTCCGGGCGAGGACCGGCGTTTTTCGTCTTCCGGGTTCGACCCGGGAACCAGCGCCGAGCGGACACATTCGCTCGCTAGTGCCGTTGGCACTTAGAAAATTTTTCGTTTGTCATGAGCTCCGGGCGGAGAGCGGCGTTTTTCGTCTTCCGGGTTCGACCCGGGAACCAGCGCCGAGCGGACACATTCGCTCGCTAGTGCCGTTGGCACTTAGAAAATTTTTCGTTTGTCATGAGCTCCGGGCGAGGACCGGCGTTTTTCGTCTTCCGGGTTCGACCCGGGAACCAGCGCCGAGCGGACACATTCGCTCGCTAGTGCCGTTGGCACTTAGAAAATTTTTCGTTTGTCATGAGCTCCGGGCGGAGACCGGCATTTTTCGTCATTCGAGGCCGACGGGGGAACCAGCCGGAGCGGACACGTTTGCTCGGAAGAGCCGTTGGCACTTAGAAAAAATTCCGTGTCTCGTGAGCTCCAGGGGGGACAGGCTGGTTTTATTCATCCGTAGCCGACATGGGAACCAGCGCGGAGCGGATTGGTGTTGCGCTGCCATATACCTCATCTCTCTCAGGAGTCCCCCCCTTATACGTGCCGATGGTGTTTTGGAAAACGGGGGGTAACTGGATGAGTACACTGACTAGGGGGACCAGTACACTAGCGAGTGGGACCAGTACACTGACTAGTGGGACCAACACACTATGAGCGCCTGGTACCTAAAATGGAAGTATAGAGGCCGAATTTCGGGCAAGATCACGCCGGGTTAGGCTTCCAGGACCTCGGCTAAGCAATTTTAACGGGTCGCCCGGTTCTTTTTTGATCCAGCCCGGTTCTTTTTTTATCCAGCCTGGTTCTTTTTACACTTCCAGCTGGAGCTCGGGAGCGGCTTTTTGCACAAGATCACGCCGTGTTAGGCTTCCAGGACCTCGGCTAAGCAATTTTAACGGGTCGCCCGGTTCTTTTTTGATCCAGCCCGGTTCTTTTTTTTATCCAGCCTGGTTCTTTTTACACTTCCAGCTGGAGCTCGGGAGCGGCTTTTTGCACAAGATCACGCCGTGTTAGGCTTCCAGGACCTCGGCTAAGCAATTTTAACGGGTCGCCCGGTTCTTTTTTTTATCCATCCCGGTTCTTTTTTTATCCAGCCCGGTTCTTTTTACACTTCCAGCTGAAGCTCGGGAGCGGCTTTTTGCACAAGAACACGCCGTGTTAGGCTTCCAGGACCTCGGCTAAGCAATTTTAACGGGTCGCCCGGTTCTTTTTTGATCCAGCCCGGTTCTTTTTTTTATCCAGCCCGGTTCTTTTTACACTTCCAGCTGGAGCTCGGGAGCGGCTTTTTGCACAAGATCACGCCGGGTTAGGCTTCCAGGACCTCGGCTAAGCAATTTTAACGGGTCGCCCGGTTCTTTTTTGATCCAGCCCGGTTCTTTTTTTTATCCAGCCTGGTTCTTTTTACACTTCCAGCTGGAGCTCGGGAGCGGCTATTTGCACAAGATCACGCCGTGTTAGGCTTCCAGGACCTCGGCTAAGCAATTTTAACGGGTCGCCCGGTTCTTTTTTGATCCAGCCCGGTTCTTTTTTTTATCCAGCCCGGTTCTTTTTACACTTCCAGCTGGAGCTCGGGAGCGGCTTTTTGCACAAGATCACGCCGGGTTAGGCTTCCAGGACCTCGGCTAAGCAATTTTAACGGGTCGCCCGGTTCTTTTTTGATCCAGCCCGGTTCTTTTTTTTATCCAGCCCGGTTCTTTTTACACTTCCAGCTGGAGCTCGGGAGCGGCTTTTTGCACAAGATCACGCCGTGTTAGGCTTCCAGGACCTCGGCTAAGCAATTTTAACGGGTCGCCCGGTTCTTTTTTGATCCAGCCCGGTTCTTTTTTTTATCCAGCCCGGTTCTTTTTACACTTCCAGCTGGAGCTCGGGAGCGGCTTTTTGCACAAGATCACGCCGGGTTAGGCTTCCAGGACCTCGGCTAAGCAATTTTAACGGGTCGCCCGGTTCTTTTTTGATCCAGCCCGGTTCTTTTTTTATCCAGCCCGGTTCTTTTTACACTTCCAGCTGGAGCTCGGGAGCGGCTTTTTGCACAAGATCACGCCGTGTTAGGCTTCCAGGACCTCGGCTAAGCAATTTTAACGGGTCGCCCGGTTCTTTTTTGATCCAGCCCGGTTCTTTTTTTTATCCAGCCCGGTTCTTTTTACACTTCCAGCTGGAGCTCGGGAGCGGCTTTTTGCACAAGATCACGCCGGGTTAGGCTTCCAGGACCTCGGCTAAGCAATTTTAACGGGTCGCCCGGTTCTTTTTTGATCCAGCCCGGTTCTTTTTTTATCCAGCCCGGTTCTTTTTACACTTCCAGCTGGAGCTCGGGAGCGGCTTTTTGCACAAGATCACGCCGTGTTAGGCTTCCAGGACCTCGGCTAAGCAATTTTAACGGGTCGCCCGGTTCTTTTTTTGATCCAGCCCGGTTCTTTTTTTATCCAGCCCGGTTCTTTTTACACTTCCAGCTGGAGCTCGGGAGCGGCTTTTTGCACAAGATCACGCCGGGTTAGGCTTCCAGGACCTCGGCTAAGCAATTTTAACGGGTCGCCCGGTTCTTTTTTTTTATCCAGCCCGGTTCTTTTTTGATCCAGCCCGGTTCTTTTTACACTTCCAGCTGGAGCTCGGGAGCGGCTTTTTGCACAAGATCACGCCGTGTTAGGCTTCCAGGACCTCGGCTAAGCAATTTTAACGGGTCGCCCGGTTCTTTTTTTGATCCAGCCCGGTTCTTTTTTTATCCAGCCCGGTTCTTTTTACACTTCCAGCTGGAGCTCGGGAGCGGCTTTTTGCACAAGATCACGCCGGGTTAGGCTTCCAGGACCTCGGCTAAGCAATTTTAACGGGCCGCCCGGTTCTTTTTTTTATCCAGCCCGGTTCTTTTTTGATCCAGCCCGGTTCTTTTTACACTTCCAGCTGGAGCTCGGGAGCGGCTTTTTGCACAAGATCACGCCGTGTTAGGCTTCCAGGACCTCGGCTAAGCAATTTTAACGGGCCGCCCGGTTCTTTTTTGATCCAGCCCGGTTCTTTTTTTATCCAGCCCGGTTCTTTTTACACTTCCAGCTGGAGCTCGGGAGCGGCTTTTTGCACAAGATCACGCCGTGTTAGGCTTCCAGGACCTCGGCTAAGCAATTTTAACGGGTCGCCCGGTTCTTTTTTGATCCAGCCCGGTTCTTTTTTTTATCCAGCCTGGTTCTTTTTACACTTCCAGCTGGAGCTCGGGAGCGGCTTTTTGCACAAGAACACGCCGTGTTAGGCTTCCAGGACCTCGGCTAAGCAATTTTAACGGGTCGCCCGGTTCTTTTTTGATCCAGCCCGGTTCTTTTTCCACTTCCAGCTGGAGCTCAGCAGCGGCTTTTTGCACAAGATCACGCCGGGTTAGGCTTCCAGGACCTCGGCTAAGCACTTCTAACGGGTCGCCCGGTTCTTTTTTTGAACCAGCCCGGTTCTTTTTACACTTCCAGCTGGAGCTCAGCAGCGGCTTTTTGCACAAGATCACGCCGGGTTAGGGTTCCAGGACCTCGGCTAAGCAATTTTAACGGGCCGCCCGGTTCTTTTTTTGATCCAGCCCGGTTCTTTTTACACTTCCAGCTGGAGCTCAGCAGCGGCTTTTTGCACAAGATCACGCCGGGTTAGGCTTCCAGGACCTCGGCTAAGCACTTCTAACGGGCCCTGGTCCACCCCTGCCAGCGCATTTCAAAACTTGGCATTAATTTCGACCTAAGAGACGAAGTCTGATTTTTTTCTACCACTTGGGCGGCCTTTTTGCACCCAGAACACCCGCACCGGCACCATAAATTCGAAGGGTGCCGAGTGCGTCGGCGCAGATTCTGCGACGGAGTGACACTTCCCTCTTGTGGACATTCGGCGGTAGGTGAAATGCGCACTCGGTCTTCTCTTTTCTTTTCCTTCCAGTGAAACTTTGGCAACATTCTGCGAGCTGCTGGCTTCCAGAACCTCGGCCAAGCAGGTGGAGGATTTTTTTCCACTTCCAGCTGGAGGTGAGGAGGGACTTTTTGGGCAAGATCACGCCGACTTAGCAAGCAAGGTGGAAGTGCCAGCATGCAGTGGCTGGAAGTGTGGATGTGGAGCTCCAGCACCCTCCCTGCCTATGGAAGTGTGGAGCTCCAGCACCCTCCCTGCCTATGGAAGTGTGGAGCTCCAGCACCCTCCCTGCCTATGGAAGTGTGGAGCTCCAGCACCCTCCCTGCCTATGGAAGTGTGGAGCTCCAGCACCCTCCCTGCCTATGGAAGTGTGGAGCTCCAGCACCCTCCCTGCCTATGGAAGTGTGGAGCTCCAGCACCCTCCCTGCCTATGGAAGTGTGGAGCTCCAGCACCCTCCCTGCCTATGGAAGTGTGGAGCTCCAGCACCCTCCCTGCCTATGGAAGTGTGGAGCTCCAGCACCCTCCCTGCCTATGGAAGTGTGGAGCTCCAGCACCCTCCCTGCCTATGGAAGTGTGGAGCTCCAGCACCCTCCCTGCCTATGGAAGTGTGGAGCTCCAGCACCCTCCCTGCCTATGGAAGTGTGGAGCTCCAGCACCCTCCCTGCCTATGGAAGTGTGGAGCTCCAGCACCCTCCCTGCCTATGGAAGTGTGGAGCTCCAGCACCCTCCCTGCCTATGGAAGTGTGGAGCTCCAGCACCCTCCCTGCCTATGGAAGTGTGGAGCTCCAGCACCCTCCCTGCCTATGGAAGTGTGGAGCTCCAGCACCCTCCCTGCCTATGGAAGTGTGGAGCTCCAGCACCCTCCCTGCCTATGGAAGTGTGGAGCTCCAGCACCCTCCCTGCCTATGGAAGTGTGGAGCTCCAGCACCCTCCCTGCCTATGGAAGTGTGGAGCTCCAGCACCCTCCCTGCCTATGGAAGTGTGGAGCTCCAGCACCCTCCCTGCCTATGGAAGTGTGGAGCTCCAGCACCCTCCCTGCCTATGGAAGTGTGGAGCTCCAGCACCCTCCCTGCCTATGGAAGTGTGGAGCTCCAGCACCCTCCCTGCCTATGGAAGAGCCACCTCCGCGGGCATGCTGCTCAACCACGCCGGCCCAGAGTTCCAGCCGCTCGGCTACACTCTCTCACAAGCCCCGCCTGGAGCTCCCCAGCCCACCCCTGGTACCTCAACTACCGAGGCCAGCCGCTCGACCAGGCCGGCCCAGAGTTCCAGCCGCTCGGCTTCACTCTCTCACAAGCCCCGCCTGGAGCTCCCCAGCCCGCCCCTGGTACCTCAACTACCGAGGCCAGCCGCTCGACCAGGCCGGCCGAGAGTTCCAGCCGCTCGGCTTCACTCTCTCACAAGACCCGCCTGGAGCTCCCCGCCCCACCCCTGGTACCTCAACTACCGAGGCCAGCCGCTCGACCACGCCGGCGCAGAGTTCCAGCCGCTCGGATAAGCTCTGTCACTCACCCGCCGCGCAGCCACCGGTAACGGGGAAATGTCGCCGCCTGGCGGACACGCCGTTGTAAATGAATGGGCTTTCGCACTTAGTGCAATTTTCGCCAACTCTCTGACTGGAGCTATGGAAGTATGGAGCTATGGAGCCACCAGCCACCCAGGCTGGAGCTATGGAGCCATGGAGCTCTGGTGCTATGGAGCTCTGGAGGTATGGAGCTATGGAGCTATGGAGCTATGGAGCTATGGAGCCCTGGAGCTCTGGAGGTATGGAGCTATGGTGCTATGGAGCTCTGAAGCCATGGAGCTCTGGTGCTATGGAGCTCTGGAGCTCTGGAGGTATGGAGCTCTGGAGGTATGGAGCTATGGAGCCCTGGAGCCCTGGAGCTATGGAGCCCTGGAGCTATGGAGCCCTGGAGCCCTGGAGCTATGGAGCCCTGGAGCTATGGAGCTATGGAGCCCTGGAGCTATGGAGCTATGGAGCTCTGGTGCTATGGAGCTATGGAGCTCTGGTGCTATGGAGCTATGGAGCTCTGGTGCTATGGAGCTATGGAGCTCTGGTGCTATGGAGCTATGGAGCTCTGGTGCTATGGAGCTATGGAGCTCTGGTGCTATGGAGCTATGGAGCTCTGGTGCTATGGAGCTATGGAGCTCTGGTGCTATGGAGCTATGGAGCTCTGGTGCTATGGAGCTATGGAGCTATGGAGCTCTGGTGCTATGGAGCTATGGAGCTCTGGTGCTATGGAGCTATGGAGCTCTGGTGCTATGGAGCTATGGAGCTCTGGTGCTATGGAGCTCTGGTGCTATGGAGCTATGGAGCTCTGGTGCTATGGAGCTCTGGAGCTCTGGAGGTATGGAGCTATGGAGCCACCAGCCAGCACCCTCCGTGGCTGGATCAATGGAAGTGTTTTAGGTACCAGGCAGCCAAAGGGCCGAGGCCTCACGCTCGACCACGCCGGCGCAGAGTTCCAGCCGCTCGGATAAGCTCTGTCACTCACCCGCCGCGCAGCCACCGGTAACGGGGAAATGTCGCCGCCTTGTGGACACGCCGTTGTAAATGAATGGGCTTTCGCACTTAGTGCAATTTTAGCACACTCTCTGACTGGAGCTATGGAAGTATGGAGCTATGGAGCCACCAGCCACCCAGGCTGGAGCTATGGAGCTATGGAGCTCTGGTGCTATGGAGCTATGGAGCTCTGGTGCTATGGAGCTATGGAGCTCTGGTGCTATGGAGCTATGGAGCTCTGGTGCTATGGAGCTATGGAGCTCTGGTGCTATGGAGCTATGGAGCTCTGGTGCTATGGAGCTATGGAGCTCTGGTGCTATGGAGCTATGGAGCTCTGGTGCTATGGAGCTATGGAGCTCTGGTGCTATGGAGCTATGGAGCTCTGGTGCTATGGAGCTATGGAGCTCTGGTGCTATGGAGCTATGGAGCTCTGGTGCTATGGAGCTATGGAGCTCTGGTGCTATGGAGCTATGGAGCTATGGAGCTCTGGTATTATGGAGCTCTGGTGCTATGGAGCTATGGAGCTCTGGTGCTATGGAGCTCTGGAGCTCTGGAGGTATGGAGCTATGGAGGTATGGAGCCACCAGCCAGCACCCTCCGAGGCTGGATCAATGGAAGTGTTTTAGGTACCAGGCAGCCAAAGGGCCGAGGCCTCACGCTCGACCACGCCGGCGCAGAGTTCCAGCCGCTCGGATAAGCTCTGTCACTCACCCGCCGCGCAGCCACCGGTAACGGGGAAATGTCGCCGCCTTGTGGACACGCCGTTGTAAATGAATGGGCTTTCGCACTTAGTGCAATTTTCGCCAGCTCCGTGGCTGCAAGTATGGAGCTATGGAGCCACCAGCCAGCCAGGCTGGAGCTATGGAAGTATGGAGCCATGGAGCTCCGGAGCTATGGAAGTATGGAGCTATGGAGCTATGGAGCTATGGAGCTCTGGAGCTCTGGAGCTCTGGAGCTATGGAGCTATGGAGCCCTGGAGCTATGGAGCTATGGAGCCCTGGTGCTATGGAGCTATGGAGCTCTGGTGCTATGGAGCTATGGAGCTCTGGTGCTATGGAGCTATGGAGCTCTGGTGCTATGGAGCTATGGAGCTCTGGTGCTATGGAGCTATGGAGCTCTGGTGCTATGGAGCTATGGAGCTCTGGTGCTATGGAGCTATGGAGCTATGGAGCTCTGGTATTATGGAGCTCTGGTGCTATGGAGCTATGGAGCTCTGGTGCTATGGAGCTCTGGAGCTCTGGAGGTATGGAGCTATGGAGGTATGGAGCCACCAGCCAGCACCCTCCGAGGCTGGATCAATGGAAGTGTTTTAGGTACCAGGCAGCCAAAGGGCCGAGGCCTCACGCTCGACCACGCCGGCGCAGAGTTCCAGCCGCTCGGATAAGCTCTGTCACTCACCCGCCGCGCAGCCACCGGTAACGGGGAAATGTCGCCGCCTTGTGGACACGCCGTTGTAAATGAATGGGCTTTCGCACTTAGTGCAATTTTCGCCAGCTCCGTGGCTGCAAGTATGGAGCTATGGAGCCACCAGCCAGCCAGGCTGGAGCTATGGAAGTATGGAGCCATGGAGCTCCGGAGCTATGGAAGTATGGAGCTATGGAGCTATGGAGCTATGGAGCTCTGGAGCTCTGGAGCTCTGGAGCTATGGAGCTATGGAGCCCTGGAGCTATGGAGCTATGGAGCCCTGGTGCTATGGAGCTATGGAGCTCTGGTGCTATGGAGCTATGGAGCTCTGGTGCTATGGAGCTATGGAGCTCTGGTGCTATGGAGCTATGGAGCTCTGGTGCTATGGAGCTATGGAGCTCTGGTGCTATGGAGCTATGGAGCTCTGGTGCTATGGAGCTATGGAGCTCTGGTGCTATGGAGCTATGGAGCTCTGGTGCTATGGAGCTATGGAGCTCTGGTGCTATGGAGCTATGGAGCTCTGGTGCTATGGAGCTATGGAGCTCTGGTGCTATGGAGCTATGGAGCTCTGGTGCTATGGAGCTCTGGAGCTCTGGAGGTATGGAGCCACCAGCCAGCACCCTCCGTGGCTGGATCAATGGAAGTGTTTTAGGTACCAGGCAGCCAAAGGGCCGAGGCCTCACGCTCGACCACGCCGGCGCAGAGTTCCAGCCGCTCGGATAAGCTCTGTCACTCACCCGCCGCGCAGCCACCGGTAACGGGGAAATGTCGCCGCCTTGTGGACACGCCGTTGTAAATGAATGGGCTTTCGCACTTAGTGCAATTTTAGCACACTCTCTGACTGGAGCTATGGAAGTATGGAGCTATGGAGCCACCAGCCACCCAGGCTGGAGCTATGGAGCTATGGAGCTCTGGTGCTATGGAGCTATGGAGCTCTGGTGCTATGGAGCTATGGAGCTCTGGTGCTATGGAGCTATGGAGCTCTGGTGCTATGGAGCTATGGAGCTCTGGTGCTATGGAGCTATGGAGCTCTGGTGCTATGGAGCTATGGAGCTCTGGTGCTATGGAGCTATGGAGCTCTGGTGCTATGGAGCTATGGAGCTCTGGTGCTATGGAGCTATGGAGCTCTGGTGCTATGGAGCTATGGAGCTCTGGTGCTATGGAGCTCTGGAGCTCTGGAGGTATGGAGCTATGGAGGTATGGAGCCACCAGCCAGCACCCTCCGAGGCTGGATCAATGGAAGTGTTTTAGGTACCAGGCAGCCAAAGGGCCGAGGCCTCACGCTCGACCACGCCGGCGCAGAGTTCCAGCCGCTCGGATAAGCTCTGTCACTCACCCGCCGCGCAGCCACCGGTAACGGGGAAATGTCGCCGCCTTGTGGACACGCCGTTGTAAATGAATGGGCTTTCGCACTTAGTGCAATTTTCGCCAGCTCCGTGGCTGCAAGTATGGAGCTATGGAGCCACCAGCCAGCCAGGCTGGAGCTATGGAAGTATGGAGCCATGGAGCTCCGGAGCTATGGAAGTATGGAGCTATGGAGCTATGGAGCTATGGAGCTCTGGAGCTCTGGAGCTCTGGAGCTATGGAGCTATGGAGCCCTGGAGCTATGGAGCTATGGAGCCCTGGTGCTATGGAGCTATGGAGCTCTGGTGCTATGGAGCTATGGAGCTCTGGTGCTATGGAGCTATGGAGCTCTGGTGCTATGGAGCTATGGAGCTCTGGTGCTATGGAGCTATGGAGCTCTGGTGCTATGGAGCTATGGAGCTCTGGTGCTATGGAGCTATGGAGCTCTGGTGCTATGGAGCTATGGAGCTCTGGTGCTATGGAGCTATGGAGCTCTGGTGCTATGGAGCTATGGAGCTCTGGTGCTATGGAGCTATGGAGCTCTGGTGCTATGGAGCTATGGAGCTCTGGTGCTATGGAGCTCTGGAGCTCTGGAGGTATGGAGCCACCAGCCAGCACCCTCCGTGGCTGGATCAATGGAAGTGTTTTAGGTACCAGGCAGCCAAAGGGCCGAGGCCTCACGCTCGACCACGCCGGCGCAGAGTTCCAGCCGCTCGGATAAGCTCTGTCACTCACCCGCCGCGCAGCCACCGGTAACGGGGAAATGTCGCCGCCTGGCGGACACGCCGTTGTAAATGAATGGGCTTTCGCACTTAGTGCAATTTTAGCCAACTCCGTGGCTGCAAGTATGGAAGTATGGAGCTATGGAGCCACCAGCCAGCACCCTCCGCGGCTGGAGCTATGGAGCTCCGGGGCTATGGAGCTCCGGGGCTATGGAGCTCCGGGGCTATGGAGCTATGGAGCTATGGAGCTCCGGGGCTATGGAGCTATGGAGCTCCGGGGCTATGGAGCTATGGAGCTCCGGGGCTATGGAGCTCCGGGGCTATGGAGCTATGGAGCTCCGGGGCTATGGAGCTATGGAGCTCCGGGGCTATGGAGCTCTGGAGCTCTGGAAGTATGGATGATCCAGCACCCTCCGTGGCTGACCGCTGGTGCTCGGGGCCGGTGAACTCGGCACCCGCCTCCGGCGGGTGCCTCGGTGACCGCCGTCGCTTGGGGCCAGTGAACTCGGCACCCGCCTTCGGCGGGTGCCTCGGTGACCGGTTGTCGCTTGGGGCCAGTGAACTCGGCACCCGCCTTCGGCGGGTGCCTCGGTGACCGGTTG
>NW_028232013.1:350000-372500 GCF_054491065.1 Syngnathus leptorhynchus
TGGACGGCTTCCCGTGGTGCCGCCGCTATCAAGCCGGAGGGTTTGAGAAACGACATTCGCGGAAGGACCGGCGCGGCCGGCGGACGCTCGCACGCGCGGCGCCCGACACTCAGCCGCTCGCTCGGCCTCCGTGGATCGTGGCTAGGTGGGATGGATGCCAAACCGGGTCGTCTCGGTCTCGCCGCAGTACGGTCGCGCCGGGGCCTGCGGGGCGGCGCGGGGAGCGCACGCTCACGCGGCGGCCGGGGCGCTAGAGTGCGACCCGCAGTGGGTAGGAACCGTCCACCCGACGTCGGACGAGCCGAGGCCGATGGAGGCCCTACCAAGGCGGGTCATGAGTGCCAGTCGGTCAGTTGGGTGAGGGGGTACTCGGAGGCCCGCCGGGAGCAGACGGGCGACCGGGGATGGGGGGCGTACGCGGGCGGGCGCCGGGAGAAGACGGCCCGTCCGGGGTCGAATCTCGGCCTGTGTTTTCGGAGCCGGCCGGGCATCACGCTCCCTCCTTGGATGGACAACATTCGTAGTTGACACTTTGTGTCATTTTATCCGAGCGGGCGGGCGCCTCGAGAGGCGGACCGTCCGGGGCGACTCTCGGCCTGTGTTTTCGGAGCCGGCCGGGCATCACGCTCCCTCCTTGGATGGACAACATTCGTAGTTGACACTTTGTGTCATTTTATCCGAGCAGACGGGCGCCGCGAGGCGGACCGTCCGGGGCGACTCTCGGCCTGTGTTTTCGGAGCCGGCCGGGCCTCACGCTCCCTCCTTGGATGGACAACATTCGTAGTTGACACTTTGTGTCATTTTATCCGAGCAGACGGGCGCCGCGAGGCGGACCGTCCGGGGCGACTCTCGGCCTGTGTTTTCGGAGCCGGCCGGGCATCACGCTCCCTCCTTGGATGGACAACATTCGTAGTTGACACTTTGTGTCATTTTATCCGAGCAGACGGGCGCCGCGAGGCGACCGTCCGGGGCGACTCTCGGCCTGTGTTTAAGGAGCCGGCCGGGCATCACGCTCCTTCCTTGGATGGACAACATTCGTAGTTGACACTTTGTGTCATTTTATCCGAGCGGGCGGGCGCCGCGAGGCGGACCGTCCGGGGCGACTCTCGGCCTGTGTTTAAGGAGCCGGCCGGGCATCACGCTCCTTCCTTGGATGGACAACATTCGCAGTTGACACTTTGTGTCATTTTATCCGAGCAGACGGGCGCCGCGAGGCGGACCGTCCGGGGCGACTCTCGGCCTGTGTTTTCGGAGCCGGCCGGGCATCACGCTCCCTCCTTGGATGGACAACATTCGTAGTTGACACTTTGTGTCATTTTATCCGAGCAGACGGGCGCCGCGAGGCGACCGTCCGGGGCGACTCTCGGCCTGTGTTTAAGGAGCCGGCCGGGCATCACGCTCCTTCCTTGGATGGACAACATTCGTAGTTGACACTTTGTGTCATTTTATCCGAGCGGGCGGGCGCAGCGAGGCGGACCGTCCGGGGCGACTCTCGGCCTGTGTTTAAGGAGCCGGCCGGGCATCACGCTCCTTCCTTGGATGGACAACATTCGCAGTTGACACTTTGTGTCATTTTATCCGAGCAGACGGGCGCCGCGAGGCGGACCGTCCGGGGCGACTCTCGGCCTGTGTTTTCGGAGCCGGCCGGGCATCACGCTCCCTCCTTGGATGGACAACATTCGTAGTTGACACTTTGTGTCATTTTATCCGAGCAGACGGGCGCCGCGAGGCGGACCGTCCGGGGCGACTCTCGGCCTGTGTTTAAGGAGCCGGCCGGGCATCACGCTCCTTCCTTGGATGGACAACATTCGCAGTTGACACTTTGTGTCATTTTGTTCGGCCTGTGTTTAAGGAGGCGGCCGTCCTCCACTCGGTCCGTGTTTAAGGAGCGACACTCGCGCTCCGGTTCGGCCTGTATTTAGGGAGGCGGCCGTCCTCCGCTTGGTCTGTGTTAAGGGCGACACTCTGTCCATGTTTGAGGAGCCTGGCCCTGACGCTCCTCTCCGGCCTGTGTTTAAGGAGGCGGCCGTCCTCCCCTTGGTCCGTGTTAAGGGCGACACTCGGTCCATGTTTGAGGAGCCTGGCCCTGACGCTCCTCTCCGGCCTGTGTTTAAGGAGGCGGCCGTCCTCCCCTTGGTCCGTGTTAAGGGCGACACTCGGTCCATGTTTGAGGAGCCTGGCCCTGACGCTCCTCTCCGGCCTGTGTTTAAGGAGGCGGCCGTCCTCCCCTTGGTCTGTGTTAAGGGCGACACTCGGTCCATGTTTGAGGAGCCTGGCCCTGACGCTCCTCTCCGGCCTGTGTTTAAGGAGGCGGCCGTCCTCCCCTTGGTCCGTGTTAAGGGCGACACTCGGTCCATGTTTGAGGAGCCTGGCCCTGACGCTCCTCTCCGGCCTGTGTTTAAGGAGGCGGCCGTCCTCCCCTTGGTCCGTGTTAAGGGCGACACTCGGTCCATGTTTGAGGAGCCTGGCCCTGACGCTCCTCTCCGGCCTGTGTTTAAGGAGGCGGCCGTCCTCCCCTTGGTCTGTGTTAAGGGCGACACTCGGTCCATGTTTGAGGAGCCTGGCCCTGACGCTCCTCTCCGGCCTGTGTTTAAGGAGGCGGCCGTCCTCCCCTTGGTCCGTGTTAAGGGCGACACTCGGTCCATGTTTGAGGAGCCTGGCCCTGACGCTCCTCTCCGGCCTGTGTTTAAGGAGGCGGCCGTCCTCCCCTTGGTCCGTGTTAAGGGCGACACTCGGTCCATGTTTGAGGAGCCTGGCCCTGACGCTCCTCTCCGGCCTGTGTTTAAGGAGGCGGCCGTCCTCCCCTTGGTCTGTGTTAAGGGCGACACTCGGTCCATGTTTGAGGAGCCTGGCCCTGACGCTCCTCTCCGGCCTGTGTTTAAGGAGGCGGCCGTCCTCCCCTTGGTCTGTGTTAAGGGCGACACTCGGTCCATGTTTGAGGAGCCTGGCCCTGACGCTCCTCTCCGGCCTGTGTTTAAGGAGGCGGCCGTCCTCCACTTCCTTCCATGCACCACCACATTCGCAGTTGACACTTTGCCATTTTTTCAGAGAGGTGACACTTAGTCGTTTTTTCGAAAGTTGACACTTAGTCGTTTTTTCGAAAGTTGACACTTTGCCGTTTTTTCAGAGAGGCGACACTTAGTCGTTTTTTCGAAAGTTGACACTTAGCCGTTTTTTCGAAAGTTGACACTTAGCCGTTTTTTCGAAAGTTGACACTTAGCCGTTTTTTCGAAAGTTGACACTTAGTCACTTTTTCGCCACAGTGACACCTCCAGCGCGTGCCACGGCGCTTTTCAGGTCTTCTATCCGACCTTGTGCTGTCGAGGACGGCGTGTCCGACGCCGTGGGGAGACCAGCACCATCTCCTCCATACTCGTAAACGGGGTGCTTTGGAAAACGGGGGGAAAGTCGATGAGTACACTGACTACTGGGACCATTTCATTGTACTCTGGCGCACCTGAAGACCAAAAAAGGTACTGCACCTTAGCCCGGGTACCTCACCCCCTGGTACCTCGAGGAGAACTTAGAAAAATTTCGACAAATTTTTGGTGAGCTCCAGGGAGAGAGGCTGATTTTTCGCTTTTTGAGGCCGACCGCCGAACCGGCGCGGGGCGGACTCACAAGCCCCCCAGAGCCGTGGGCACTTAGTCGTTTTTTCAGAGAGGCGACACTTAGTCGTTTTTTCAGAGGCGACACTTAGTCGTTTTTTCGAAAGTTGACACTTAGCCGTTTTTTCGAAAGTCGACACTTAGCCGTTTTTTTGGAAAGTTGACACTTAGTCGTTTTTTCGAAAGTTGACACTTAGTCGTTTTTTCGCCACAATTGGCTCTGAGCTCCAGGGGGAGAGCCTGGTTTTGCCTTATTTCAGGCCGGCTGGGGAACCGGCGCGGGTCGGATGCACGAGCCCGGCAGAGCCGTGGGCACTTAGAAAATTTTCGCCGATTAAGCTGGGACCTCCAGGCGGAGACCGGCATTCCTCGTCCTCGGGGTTCGACCCAGGAACCGGCGCTGGGCAGACGCCGTAGCCACGCAGAGCCGTGGGCACTTAGAAAATATTCGCCAAGTTGGCTCTGAGCTCCAGGCGGAGAGGCTGGTTTTGCCTTATTTCAGGCCGGCTGGGGAACCGGCGCGGGTCGGATGCACGAGCCCGCAGAGCCGTGGGCACTTTGCCATTTTCTCAGAGTCGACACTTAGTCGTTTTTTCAGAGAGGCGACACTCTGTCGTTTTTTCGAAAGTTGACACTTTGCCGTTTTTTCAGAGAGGCGACACTTAGCCGTTTTTTCGAAAGTTGACACTTAGCCGTTTTTTCGAAAGTCGACACTTAGCCGTTTTTTCAGAGATGTGACACTTAGAAACTTTTTGCCAAGTTGGCTGTGAGCTCCAGGAGGAGACCGTCATTTTTCGTCATTCGAGGCCGACTGCGGAACCGGCGCTGGGCGGACGCCAAAGCTCGGCAGGGCCGTGGGCACTTAGAAACTTTTTGCCAAGTTGGCTGTGAGCTCCAGGAGGAGACCGTTATTTTTCGTCATTCGAGGCCGACTGCGGAACCGGCGCTGGGCGGACGCCAAAGCTCGGCAGGGCCGTGGGCACTTAGAAACTTTTTGCCAAGTTGGCTGTGAGCTCCAGGAGGAGACCGTTATTTTTCGTCATTCGAGGCCGACTGCGGAACCGGCGCTGGGCGGACGCCAAAGCTCGGCAGGGCCGTGGGCACTTAGAAACTTTTTGCCAAGTTGGCTGTGAGCTCCAGGAGGAGACCGTCATTTTTCGTCATTCGAGGCCGACTGCGGCACCGGCGCTGAGCGGACGCCAAAGCTCGGCAGGGCCGTGGGCACTTAGAAACTTTTTGCCAAGTTGGCTGTGAGCTCCAGGAGGAGACCGTTATTTTTCGTCATTCGAGGCCGACTGCGGAACCGGCGCTGGGCGGACGCCAAAGCTCGGCAGGGCCGTGGGCACTTAGAAACTTTTTGCCAAGTTGGCTGTGAGCTCCAGGAGGAGACCGTCATTTTTCGTCATTCGAGGCCGACTGCGGCACCGGCGCTGAGCGGACGCCAAAGCTCGGCAGGGCCGTGGGCACTTAGAAACTTTTTGCCAAGTTGGCTGTGAGCTCCAGGAGGAGACCGTTATTTTTCGTCATTCTAGGCCGACTGCGGAACCGGCGCTGGGCGGACGCCAAAGCTCGGCAGGGCCGTGGGCACTTAGAAACTTTTTGCCAAGTTGGCTGTGAGCTCCAGGAGGAGACCGTTATTTTTCGTCATTCGAGGCCGACTGAGGAACCGGCGCTGGGCGGACGCCAAAGCTCGGCAGGGCCGTGGGCACTTAGAAACTTTTTGCCAAGTTGGCTGTGAGCTCCAGGAGGAGACCGTCATTTTTCGTCATTCGAGGCCGACTGCGGCACCGGCGCTGAGCGGACGCCAAAGCTCGGAAGGGCCGTGGGCACTTAGAAACTTTTTGCCAAGTTGGCTGTGAGCTCCAGGAGGAGACCGTCTTTTTTCGTCATTCGAGGCCGACTGCGGAACCGGCGCTGGGCGGACGCCAAAGCTCGGCAGGGCCGTGGGCACTTAGAAACTTTTTGCCAAGTTGGCTGTGAGCTCCAGGAGGAGACCGTTATTTTTCGTCATTCGAGGCCGACTGCGGAACCGGCGCTGAGCGGACGCCAAAGCTCGGCAGGGCCGTGGGCACTTAGAAACTTTTTGCCAAGTTGGCTGTGAGCTCCAGGAGGAGACCGTTATTTTTCGTCATTCGAGGCCGACTGCGGAACCGGCGCTGGGCGGACGCCAAAGCTCGGCAGGGCCGTGGGCACTTAGAAACTTTTTGCCAAGTTGGCTGTGAGCTCCAGGAGGAGACCGTCATTTTTCGTCATTCGAGGCCGACTGCGGAACCGGCGCGGGTCGGATGCACGAGCCCGCAGAGCCGTGGGCACTTTGCCACTTTTTCGCCACAATTGGCTGTGAGCTCCAGGAGGAGACCGTTATTTTTCGTCATTCTAGGCCGGTTGCAGAACCGGCGCGGCTCGGATGCACGAGCCCGCAGAGCCGTGGGCACTTAGAAAATTTTCAGAGAGGCGACACTTTGCCATTTTTTCAGAGAGGTGACACTTAGTCGTTTTTTCGAAAGTTGACACTTAGCCGTTTTTTCGAAAGTTGACACTTAGTCGTTTTTTCGAAAGTTGACACTTAGTCGTTTTTTCGCCAAAGTGCCCACCTCCAGCGCGTGCCACGGCGCTTTCCAGGTCTTCTATCCGACCTTGTGCTGTCGAGGACGGCGTGTCCGACGCCGTGGGGAGACCAGCACCATCTCCTCCATACTCGTAAACGAGGTGCTTTGGAAAACGGGGGGAAAGTCGATGAGTACACTGACTACTGGGACCATTTCATTGTACTCTGGCGCACCTGAAGACCAAAAAAGGTACTGCACCTTAGCCCGGGTACCTCACCCCCTGGTACCTCGAGGAGAACTTAGAAAAATTTCGACAAATTTTTGGTGAGCTCCAGGGAGAGAGGCTGATTTTTTGCTTTTTGAGGCCGACCGCCGAACCGGCGCGGGGCGGACTCACAAGCCCCGCAGAGCCGTGGGCACTTAGTCGTTTTTTCGAAAGTTGACACTTAGCCGTTTTTTCGAAAGTTGACACTTAGCCGTTTTTTCGAAAGTCGACACTTAGCCGTTTTTTCGAAAGTTGACACTTAGTCGTTTTTTCGCCGATTTTGCTGGGACCTCCAGGCGAGGACCGGCGTTTTTCGTCTTCCGGGTCCGACCCGGGAACCAGCGCCGAGCGGACACATTCGCTCGCTAGTGCCGTTGGCACTTAGAAAATTTTTCGTTTGTCATGAGCTCCGGGCGGAGACCGGCGTTTTTCGTCTTCCGGGTTCGACCCGGGAACCAGCGCCGAGCGGACACATTCGCTCGCTAGTGCCGTTGGCACTTAGAAAATTTTTCGTTTGTCATGAGCTCCGGGCGGAGACCGGCGTTTTTCGTCTTCCGGGTTCGACCCGGGAACCAGCGCCGAGCGGACACATTCGCTCGCTAGTGCCGTTGGCACTTAGAAAATTTTTCGTTTGTCATGAGCTCCGGGCGGAGACCGGCGTTTTTCGTCTTCCGGGTCCGACCCGGGAACCAGCGCCGAGCGGACACATTCGCTCGCTAGTGCCGTTGGCACTTAGAAAATTTTTCGTTTGTCATGAGCTCCGGGCGGAGACCGGCGTTTTTCGTCTTCCGGGTTCGACCCGGGAACCAGCGCCGAGCGGACACATTCGCTCGCTAGTGCCGTTGGCACTTAGAAAATTTTTCGTTTGTCATGAGCTCCGGGCGAGGACCGGCGTTTTTCGTCTTCCGGGTTCGACCCGGGAACCAGCGCCGAGCGGACACATTCGCTCGCTAGTGCCGTTGGCACTTAGAAAATTTTTCGTTTGTCATGAGCTCCGGGCGGAGAGCGGCGTTTTTCGTCTTCCGGGTTCGACCCGGGAACCAGCGCCGAGCGGACACATTCGCTCGCTAGTGCCGTTGGCACTTAGAAAATTTTTCGTTTGTCATGAGCTCCGGGCGAGGACCGGCGTTTTTCGTCTTCCGGGTTCGACCCGGGAACCAGCGCCGAGCGGACACATTCGCTCGCTAGTGCCGTTGGCACTTAGAAAATTTTTCGTTTGTCATGAGCTCCGGGCGGAGAGCGGCGTTTTTCGTCTTCCGGGTTCGACCCGGGAACCAGCGCCGAGCGGACACATTCGCTCGCTAGTGCCGTTGGCACTTAGAAAATTTTTCGTTTGTCATGAGCTCCGGGCGAGGACCGGCGTTTTTCGTCTTCCGGGTTCGACCCGGGAACCAGCGCCGAGCGGACACATTCGCTCGCTAGTGCCGTTGGCACTTAGAAAATTTTTCGTTTGTCATGAGCTCCGGGCGGAGACCGGCATTTTTCGTCATTCGAGGCCGACGGGGGAACCAGCCGGAGCGGACACGTTTGCTCGGAAGAGCCGTTGGCACTTAGAAAAAATTCCGTGTCTCGTGAGCTCCAGGGGGGACAGGCTGGTTTTATTCATCCGTAGCCGACATGGGAACCAGCGCGGAGCGGATTGGTGTTGCGCTGCCATATACCTCATCTCTCTCAGGAGTCCCCCCCTTATACGTGCCGATGGTGTTTTGGAAAACGGGGGGTAACTGGATGAGTACACTGACTAGGGGGACCAGTACACTAGCGAGTGGGACCAGTACACTGACTAGTGGGACCAACACACTATGAGCGCCTGGTACCTAAAATGGAAGTATAGAGGCCGAATTTCGGGCAAGATCACGCCGGGTTAGGCTTCCAGGACCTCGGCTAAGCAATTTTAACGGGTCGCCCGGTTCTTTTTTGATCCAGCCCGGTTCTTTTTTTTATCCAGCCTGGTTCTTTTTACACTTCCAGCTGGAGCTCGGGAGCGGCTTTTTGCACAAGATCACGCCGTGTTAGGCTTCCAGGACCTCGGCTAAGCAATTTTAACGGGTCCCCCGGTTCTTTTTTGATCCAGCCCGGTTCTTTTTTTGATCCAGCCCGGTTCTTTTTACACTTCCAGCTGGAGCTCGGGAGCGGCTTTTTGCACAAGATCACGCCGTGTTAGGCTTCCAGGACCTCGGCTAAGCACTTCTAACGGGCCCTGGTCCACCCCTGCCAGCGCATTTCAAAACTTGGCATTAATTTCGACCTAAGAGACGAAGTCTGATTTTTTTCTACCACTTGGGCGGCCTTTTTGCACCCAGAACACCCGCACCGGCACCATAAATTCGAAGGGTGCCGAGTGCGTCGGCGCAGATTCTGCGACGGAGTGACACTTCCCTCTTGTGGACATTCGGCGGTAGGTGAAATGCGCACTCGGTCTTCTCTTTTCTTTTCCTTCCAGTGAAACTTTGGCAACATTCTGCGAGCTGCTGGCTTCCAGAACCTCGGCCAAGCAGGTGGAGGATTTTTTTCCACTTCCAGCTGGAGGTGAGGAGGGACTTTTTGGGCAAGATCACGCCGACTTAGCAAGCAAGGTGGAAGTGCCAGCATGCAGTGGCTGGAAGTGTGGATGTGGAGCTCCAGCACCCTCCCTGCCTATGGAAGTGTGGAGCTCCAGCACCCTCCCTGCCTATGGAAGTGTGGAGCTCCAGCACCCTCCCTGCCTATGGAAGTGTGGAGCTCCAGCACCCTCCCTGCCTATGGAAGTGTGGAGCTCCAGCACCCTCCCTGCCTATGGAAGTGTGGAGCTCCAGCACCCTCCCTGCCTATGGAAGTGTGGAGCTCCAGCACCCTCCCTGCCTATGGAAGTGTGGAGCTCCAGCACCCTCCCTGCCTATGGAAGTGTGGAGCTCCAGCACCCTCCCTGCCTATGGAAGTGTGGAGCTCCAGCACCCTCCCTGCCTATGGAAGTGTGGAGCTCCAGCACCCTCCCTGCCTATGGAAGTGTGGAGCTCCAGCACCCTCCCTGCCTATGGAAGTGTGGAGCTCCAGCACCCTCCCTGCCTATGGAAGTGTGGAGCTCCAGCACCCTCCCTGCCTATGGAAGTGTGGAGCTCCAGCACCCTCCCTGCCTATGGAAGTGTGGAGCTCCAGCACCCTCCCTGCCTATGGAAGTGTGGAGCTCCAGCACCCTCCCTGCCTATGGAAGTGTGGAGCTCCAGCACCCTCCCTGCCTATGGAAGTGTGGATGTGCCAGCACCCTCCCTGCCTATGGAAGTGTGGAGCTCCAGCACCCTCCCTGCCTATGGAAGTGTGGAGCTCCAGCACCCTCCCTGCCTATGGAAGTGTGGAGCTCCAGCACCCTCCCTGCCTATGGAAGTGTGGAGCTCCAGCACCCTCCCTGCCTATGGAAGTGTGGAGCTCCAGCACCCTCCCTGCCTATGGAAGTGTGGAGCTCCAGCACCCTCCCTGCCTATGGAAGTGTGGAGCTCCAGCACCCTCCCTGCCTATGGAAGTGTGGAGCTCCAGCACCCTCCCTGCCTATGGAAGTGTGGAGCTCCAGCACCCTCCCTGCCTATGGAAGTGTGGAGCTCCAGCACCCTCCCTGCCTATGGAAGTGTGGAGCTCCAGCACCCTCCCTGCCTATGGAAGTGTGGAGCTCCAGCACCCTCCCTGCCTATGGAAGTGTGGAGCTCCAGCACCCTCCCTGCCTATGGAAGTGTGGAGCTCCAGCACCCTCCCTGCCTATGGAAGTGTGGAGCTCCAGCACCCTCCCTGCCTATGGAAGTGTGGAGCTCCAGCACCCTCCCTGCCTATGGAAGTGTGGAGCTCCAGCACCCTCCCTGCCTATGGAAGTGTGGAGCTCCAGCACCCTCCCTGCCTATGGAAGTGTGGAGCTCCAGCACCCTCCCTGCCTATGGAAGTGTGGAGCTCCAGCACCCTCCCTGCCTATGGAAGTGTGGAGCTCCAGCACCCTCCCTGCCTATGGAAGTGTGGAGCTCCAGCACCCTCCCTGCCTATGGAAGTGTGGAGCTCCAGCACCCTCCCTGCCTATGGAAGTGTGGAGCTCCAGCACCCTCCCTGCCTATGGAAGTGTGGAGCTCCAGCACCCTCCCTGCCTATGGAAGTGTGGAGCTCCAGCACCCTCCCTGCCTATGGAAGTGTGGAGCTCCAGCACCCTCCCTGCCTATGGAAGTGTGGAGCTCCAGCACCCTCCCTGCCTATGGAAGTGTGGAGCTCCAGCACCCTCCCTGCCTATGGAAGTGTGGAGCTCCAGCACCCTCCCTGCCTATGGAAGTGTGGAGCTCCAGCACCCTCCCTGCCTATGGAAGTGTGGAGCTCCAGCACCCTCCCTGCCTATGGAAGTGTGGAGCTCCAGCACCCTCCCTGCCTATGGAAGTGTGGAGCTCCAGCACCCTCCCTGCCTATGGAAGTGTGGAGCTCCAGCACCCTCCCTGCCTATGGAAGTGTGGAGCTCCAGCACCCTCCCTGCCTATGGAAGTGTGGAGCTCCAGCACCCTCCCTGCCTATGGAAGTGTGGAGCTCCAGCACCCTCCCTGCCTATGGAAGTGTGGAGCTCCAGCACCCTCCCTGCCTATGGAAGTGTGGAGCTCCAGCACCCTCCCTGCCTATGGAAGTGTGGAGCTCCAGCACCCTCCCTGCCTATGGAAGTGTGGAGCTCCAGCACCCTCCCTGCCTATGGAAGTGTGGAGCTCCAGCACCCTCCCTGCCTATGGAAGTGTGGAGCTCCAGCACCCTCCCTGCCTATGGAAGTGTGGAGCTCCAGCACCCTCCCTGCCTATGGAAGTGTGGAGCTCCAGCACCCTCCCTGCCTATGGAAGTGTGGAGCTCCAGCACCCTCCCTGCCTATGGAAGTGTGGAGCTCCAGCACCCTCCCTGCCTATGGAAGAGCCACCTCCGCGGGCATGCTGCTCAACCACGCCGGCCCAGAGTTCCAGCCGCTCGGCTACACTCTCTCACAAGCCCCGCCTGGAGCTCCCCAGCCCACCCCTGGTACCTCAACTACCGAGGCCAGCCGCTCGACCAGGCCGGCCCAGAGTTCCAGCCGCTCGGCTTCACTCTCTCACAAGCCCCGCCTGGAGCTCCCCAGCCCGCCCCTGGTACCTCAACTACCGAGGCCAGCCGCTCGACCACGCCGGCGCAGAGTTCCAGCCGCTCGGATAAGCTCTGCCACTCTCCCGCTAAGCAGCCACCGGTAACGGGGAAATGTCGCCGCCTTGTGGACACGCCCTTGTAAATGAATGGGCTTTCGCACTTAGTGCAATTTTCGCCAGCTCCGTGGCTGCAAGTATGGAGCTCTGGAGCTATGGAGCTATGGAGCCACCAGCCAGCACCCTCCGTGGCTCAACCACGCCGGCCCAGAGTTCCAGCCGCTCGGCTTCACTCTCTCACAAGCCCCGCCTGGAGCTCCCCAGCCCGCCCCTGGTACCTCAACTACCGAGGCCAGCCGCTCGACCAGGCCGGCCCAGAGTTCCAGCCGCTCGGCTTCACTCTCTCACAAGACCCGCCTGGAGCTCCCCGGCCCACCCCTGGTACCTCAACTACCGAGGCCAGCCGTTCGACCACGCCGGCGCAGAGTTCCAGCCGCTCGGATAAGCTCTGTCACTCTCCTGCCGCGCAGCCACCGGTAACGGGGAAATGTCGCCGCCTTGTGGACACGCCCTTGTAAATGAATGGGCTTTCGCACTTAGTGCAATTTTCGCCAACTCTCTGACTGGAGCTATGGAAGTATGGAGCTATGGAGCCACCAGCCACCCAGGCTGGAGCTATGGAGCTCTGGTGCTATGGAGCTCTGGTGCTATGGAGCTATGGAGCTCTGGAGCTCTGGTGCTATGGAGCTATGGAGCTCTGGAAGTATGGAGCTATGGAGCTCTGGAGGTATGGAGCTATGGAGCCCTGGAGCCCTGGAGCTATGGAGCCCTGGAGCTATGGAGCCCTGGAGCCCTGGAGCTATGGAGCCCTGGAGCTATGGAGCTATGGAGCTCTGGTGCTATGGAGCTATGGAGCTCTGGTGCTATGGAGCTATGGAGCTCTGGTGCTATGGAGCTATGGAGCTCTGGTGCTATGGAGGTATGGAGCTCTGGAGGTATGGAGCTCTGGAGGTATGGAGCTATGGAGCCCTGGAGCTCTGGAGGTATGGAGCTATGGTGCTATGGAGCTCTGAAGCCATGGAGCTCTGGTGCTATGGAGCTATGGAGCTCTGGTGCTATGGAGCTATGGAGGTATGGAGCCACCAGCCAGCACCCTCCGTGGCTGGATCAATGGAAGTGTTTTAGGTACCAGGCAGCCAAAGGGCCGAGGCCTCACGCTCGACCACGCCGGCGCAGAGTTCCAGCCGCTCGGATAAGCTCTGCCACTCACCCGCCGCGCAGCCACCGGTAACGGGGAAATGTCGCCGCCTTGTGGACACGCCGTTGTAAATGAATGGGCTTTCGCACTTAGTGCAATTTTCGCCAACTCTCTGACTGGAGCTATGGAAGTATGGAGCTATGGAGCCACCAGCCACCCAGGCTGGAGCTATGGAGCTCTGGAGGTATGGAGCTCTGGTGCTATGGAAGTATGGAGCTATGGAGCTATGGAAGTATGGAGCTATGGAGCTATGGAGCTCTGGAAGTATGGAGCTATGGAGCTCTGGAGGTATGGAGCTATGGAGCCCTGGAGCCCTGGAGCTATGGAGCCCTGGAGCTATGGAGCTATGGAGCCCTGGAGCTATGGAGCTATGGAGCTCTGGTGCTATGGAGCTATGGAGCTCTGGTGCTATGGAGCTATGGAGCTCTGGTGCTATGGAGCTATGGAGCTCTGGTGCTATGGAGCTATGGAGCTCTGGAAGTATGGAGCTATGGAGCTCTGGAGGTATGGAGCTATGGAGCTCTGGAGGTATGGAGCTATGGAGCCCTGGAGCTATGGAGCCCTGGAGCTATGGAAGTATGGAGCTCTGGGTCTATGGAGCTATGGAGCTCTGGTGCTATGGAGCTATGGAGCTCTGGAGCTATGGAGCTCTGGAGGTATGGAGCTATGGAGCTCTGGAGGTATGGAGCTATGGAGCTATGGAAGTATGGAGCTCTGGTGCTATGGAGCTATGGAGCTCTGGTGCTATGGAGCTATGGAGCTCTGGTGCTATAGAGCTATGGAGCTATGGAGCTCTGGAAGTATGGAGCTCTGGTGCTATGGAGCTATGGAGCTCTGGTGCTATGGAGCTATGGAGCTATGGAGCTCTGGTGCTATGGAGCTATGGAGCTCTGGTGCTATGGAGCTATGGAGCTCTGGTGCTATGGAGCTATGGAGCTCTGGTGCTATGGAGCTCTGGTGCTATGGAGCTATGGAGCTCTGGTGCTATGGAGCTCTGGAGCTCTGGAGGTATGGAGCTATGGAGCCACCAGCCAGCACCCTCCGTGGCTGGATCAATGGAAGTGTTTTAGGTACCAGGCAGCCAAAGGGCCGAGGCCTCACGCTCGACCACGCCGGCGCAGAGTTCCAGCCGCTCGGATAAGCTCTGTCACTCACCCGCCGCGCAGCCACCGGTAACGGGGAAATGTCGCCGCCTTGTGGACACACCGTTGTAAATGAATGGGCTTTCGCACTTAGTGCAATTTTAGCACACTCTCTGACTGGAGCTATGGAAGTATGGAGCTATGGAGCCACCAGCCACCCAGGCTGGAGCTATGGAGCTATGGAGCTCTGGTGCTATGGAGCTATGGAGCTCTGGTGCTATGGAGCTATGGAGCTCTGGTGCTATGGAGCTATGGAGCTCTGGTGCTATGGAGCTATGGAGCTCTGGTGCTATGGAGCTATGGAGCTCTGGTGCTATGGAGCTATGGAGCTCTGGTGCTATGGAGCTATGGAGCTATGGAGCCACCAGCCAGCACCCTCCGTGGCTGGATCAATGGAAGTGTTTTAGGTACCAGGCAGCCAAAGGGCCGGGGCCTCACGCTCGACCACGCCGGCGCAGAGTTCCAGCCGCTCGGATAAGCTCTGTCACTCACCCGCCACGCAGCCACCGGTAACGGGGAAATGTCGCCGCCTGGCGGACACGCCGTTGTAAATGAATGGGCTTTCGCACTTAGTGCAATTTTCGCCAACTCTCTGACTGGAGCTATGGAAGTATGGAGCTATGGAGCCACCAGCCACCCAGGCTGGAGCTATGGAGCTCTGGAGGTATGGAGCTATGGAGCTCTGGTGCTATGGAGCTATGGAGCTCTGGTGCTATGGAGCTATGGAGCTCTGGTGCTATGGAGCTATGGAGCTCTGGTGCTATGGAGCTATGGAGCTCTGGTGCTATGGAGCTATGGAGCTATGGAGCTCTGGTGCTATGGAGCTATGGAGCTATGGAGCTATGGAGCTCTGGTGCTATGGAGCTATGGAGCTCTGGAGGTATGGAGCTATGGAGGTATGGAGCTCTGGTGCTATGGAGCTATGGAGCTCTGGTGCTATGGAGCTATGGAGCTCTGGTGCTATGGAGCTATGGAGCTCTGGTGCTATGGAGCTATGGAGCTCTGGTGCTATGGAGCTCTGGTGCTATGGAGCTATGGAGCTCTGGTGCTATGGAGCTCTGGAGCTCTGGAGGTATGGAGCTATGGAGGTATGGAGCCACCAGCCAGCACCCTCCGTGGCTGGATCAATGGAAGTGTTTAGGTACCAGGCGGCCAAAGTGCCGAGGCCTCACGCTCGACCACGCCGGCGCAGAGTTCCAGCCGCTCGGATGAGCTCTGTCACTCTCCCGCCGCGCAGCCACCGGTAACGGGGAAATGTCGCCGCCTTGTGGACACGCCGTTGTAAATGAATGGGCTTTCGCACTTAGTGCAATTTTCGCCAACTCTCTGACTTAGAGCTATGGAAGTATGGAGCTATGGAGCCACCAGCCACCCAGGCTGGAGCTATGGAGCTCTGGAGCTATGGAGCTCTGGTGCTATGGAGCTATGGAGCTCTGGTGCTATGGAGCTCTGGAGCTCTGGTGCTATGGAGCTATGGAGCTCTGGTGCTATGGAGCTATGGAGCTCTGGTGCTATGGAGCTATGGAGCTCTGGTGCTATGGAGCTCTGGAGCTCTGGTGCTATGGAGCTATGGAGCTCTGGTGCTATGGAGCTATGGAGCTCTGGTGCTATGGAGCTATGGAGCTCTGGTGCTATGGAGCTATGGAGCTGGTGCTATGGAGCTATGGAGCTCTGGTGCTATGGAGCTATGGAGCTCTGGTGCTATGGAGCTATGGAGCTCTGGTGCTATGGAGCTATGGAGCTATGGAGCCACCAGCCAGCACCCTCCGTGGCTGGATCAATGGAAGTGTTTTAGGTACCAGGCAGCCAAAGGGCCGGGGCCTCACGCTCGACCACGCCGGCGCAGAGTTCCAGCCGCTCGGATAAGCTCTGTCACTCACCCGCCACGCAGCCACCGGTAACGGGGAAATGTCGCCGCCTGGCGGACACGCCGTTGTAAATGAATGGGCTTTCGCACTTAGTGCAATTTTCGCCAACTCTCTGACTGGAGCTATGGAAGTATGGAGCTATGGAGCCACCAGCCACCCAGGCTGGAGCTATGGAGCTCTGGAGGTATGGAGCTATGGAGCTCTGGTGCTATGGAGCTATGGAGCTCTGGTGCTATGGAGCTATGGAGCTCTGGTGCTATGGAGCTATGGAGCTCTGGTGCTATGGAGCTATGGAGCTCTGGTGCTATGGAGCTATGGAGCTATGGAGCTCTGGTGCTATGGAGCTATGGAGCTATGGAGCTATGGAGCTCTGGTGCTATGGAGCTATGGAGCTCTGGAGGTATGGAGCTATGGAGGTATGGAGCTCTGGTGCTATGGAGCTATGGAGCTCTGGTGCTATGGAGCTATGGAGCTCTGGTGCTATGGAGCTATGGAGCTCTGGTGCTATGGAGCTATGGAGCTCTGGTGCTATGGAGCTCTGGTGCTATGGAGCTATGGAGCTCTGGTGCTATGGAGCTCTGGAGCTCTGGAGGTATGGAGCTATGGAGGTATGGAGCCACCAGCCAGCACCCTCCGTGGCTGGATCAATGGAAGTGTTTAGGTACCAGGCGGCCAAAGTGCCGAGGCCTCACGCTCGACCACGCCGGCGCAGAGTTCCAGCCGCTCGGATGAGCTCTGTCACTCTCCCGCCGCGCAGCCACCGGTAACGGGGAAATGTCGCCGCCTTGTGGACACGCCGTTGTAAATGAATGGGCTTTCGCACTTAGTGCAATTTTCGCCAACTCTCTGACTTAGAGCTATGGAAGTATGGAGCTATGGAGCCACCAGCCACCCAGGCTGGAGCTATGGAGCTCTGGAGCTATGGAGCTCTGGTGCTATGGAGCTATGGAGCTCTGGTGCTATGGAGCTCTGGAGCTCTGGTGCTATGGAGCTATGGAGCTCTGGTGCTATGGAGCTATGGAGCTCTGGTGCTATGGAGCTATGGAGCTCTGGTGCTATGGAGCTCTGGAGCTCTGGTGCTATGGAGCTATGGAGCTCTGGTGCTATGGAGCTATGGAGCTCTGGTGCTATGGAGCTATGGAGCTCTGGTGCTATGGAGCTATGGAGCTGGTGCTATGGAGCTATGGAGCTCTGGTGCTATGGAGCTATGGAGCTCTGGTGCTATGGAGCTCTGGTGCTATGGAGCTATGGAGCTCTGGTGCTATGGAGCTATGGAGCTCTGGTGCTATGGAGCTATGGAGCTCTGGTGCTATGGAGCTCTGGTGCTATGGAGCTATGGAGCTCTGGTGCTATGGAGCTCTGGAGCTCTGGAGGTATGGAGCTATGGAGGTATGGAGCCACCAGCCAGCACCCTCCGTGGCTGGATCAATGGAAGTGTTTAGGTACCAGGCGGCCAAAGTGCCGAGGCCTCACGCTCGACCACGCCGGCGCAGAGTTCCAGCCGCTCGGATAAGCTCTGTCACTCACCCGCCGCGCAGCCACCGGTAACGGGGAAATGTCGCCGCCTGGCGGACACGCCGTTGTAAATGAATGGGCTTTCGCACTTAGTGCAATTTTCGCCAACTCTCTGACTGGAGCTATGGAGGTATGGAGCTATGGAGCCACCAGCCACCCAGGCTGGAGCTATGGAGCTCTGGAGGTATGGAGCTATGGAGCCCTGGAGCTATGGAGCTATGGAGCCCTGGAGCTATGGAGCCCTGGAGCTATGGAGCTATGGAGCTCTGGTGCTATGGAGCTATGGAGCTCTGGTGCTATGGAGCTATGGAGCTCTGGTGCTATGGAGCTATGGAGCTCTGGTGCTATGGAGCTATGGAGCTCTGGAGGTATGGAGCTATGGAGGTATGGAGCCACCAGCCAGCACCCTCCGAGGCTGGATCAATGGAAGTGTTTTAGGTACCAGGCAGCCAAAGGGCCGAGGCCTCACGCTCGACCACGCCGGCGCAGAGTTCCAGCCGCTCGGATAAGCTCTGTCACTCACCCGCCGCGCAGCCACCGGTAACGGGGAAATGTCGCCGCCTTGTGGACACGCCGTTGTAAATGAATGGGCTTTCGCACTTAGTGCAATTTTCGCCAACTCTCTGACTGGAGCTATGGAAGTATGGAGCTATGGAGCCACCAGCCACCCAGGCTGGAGCTATGGAGCTATGGAGCTCTGGTGCTATGGAGCTATGGAGCTCTGGTGCTATGGAGCTCTGGTGCTATGGAGCTATGGAGCTCTGGTGCTATGGAGCTCTGGAGCTCTGGTGCTATGGAGCTATGGAGCTATGGAGCTCTGGAAGTATGGAGCTCTGGTGCTATGGAGCTATGGAGCTCTGGTGCTATGGAGCTATGCTATGGAGCTATGGAGCTCTGGAGGTATGGAGCTATGGAGCTATGGAGCCACCAGCCAGCACCCTCCGTGGCTGGATCAATGGAAGTGTTTTAGGTACCAGGCAGCCAAAGGGCCGAGGCCTCACGCTCGACCACGCCGGCGCAGAGTTCCAGCCGCTCGGATAAGCTCTGTCACTCACCCGCCGCGCAGCCACCGGTAACGGGGAAATGTCGCCGCCTTGTGGACACGCCGTTGTAAATGAATGGGCTTTCGCACTTAGTGCAATTTTCGCCAACTCTCTGACTGGAGCTATGGAAGTATGGAGCTATGGAGCCACCAGCCACCCAGGCTGGAGCTATGGAGCTATGGAGCTCTGGTGCTATGGAGCTATGGAGCTCTGGTGCTATGGAGCTCTGGTGCTATGGAGCTATGGAGCTATGGAGCTATGGAGCTCTGGAAGTATGGAGCTCTGGTGCTATGGAGCTATGGAGCTCTGGTGCTATGGAGCTATGGAGCTCTGGTGCTATGGAGCTATGGAGCTCTGGTGCTATGGAGCTATGGAGCTCTGGTGCTATGGAGCTATGGAGCTATGGAGCTCTGGAAGTATGGAGCTCTGGTGCTATGGAGCTATGGAGCTCTGGTGCTATGGAGCTATGGAGCTCTGGTGCTATGGAGCTATGGAGCTCTGGTGCTATGGAGCTATGGAGCTCTGGTGCTATGGAGCTATGGAGCTCTGGTGCTATGGAGCTATGGAGCTCTGGTGCTATGGAGCTATGGAGCTCTGGTGCTATGGAGCTATGGAGCTCTGGTGCTATGGAGCTATGGAGCTCTGGTGCTATGGAGCTATGGAGCTCTGGTGCTACGGAGCTATGGAGCTATGGAGCTCTGGTGCTATGGAGCTATGGAGCTCTGGTGCTATGGAGCTATGGAGCTCTGGTGCTATGGAGCTATGGAGCTCTGGTGCTATGGAGCTCTGGTGCTATGGAGCTATGGAGCTCTGGTGCTATGGAGCTCTGGAGCTCTGGAGGTATGGAGCTATGGAGCTATGGAGCCACCAGCCAGCACCCTCCGTGGCTGGATCAATGGAAGTGTTTTAGGTACCAGGCAGCCAAAGGGCCGAGGCCTCACGCTCGACCACGCCGGCGCAGAGTTCCAGCCGCTCGGATAAGCTCTGTCACTCACCCGCCGCGCAGCCACCGGTAACGGGGAAATGTCGCCGCCTTGTGGACACGCCGTTGTAAATGAATGGGCTTTCGCACTTAGTGCAATTTTAGCACACTCTCTGACTGGAGCTATGGAAGTATGGAGCTATGGAGCCACCAGCCACCCAGGCTGGAGCTATGGAGCTATGGAGCTCTGGTGCTATGGAGCTATGGAGCTCTGGTGCTATGGAGCTATGGAGCTCTGGTGCTATGGAGCTATGGAGCTCTGGTGCTATGGAGCTATGGAGCTCTGGTGCTATGGAGCTATGGAGCTCTGGTGCTATGGAGCTATGGAGCTCTGGTGCTATGGAGCTATGGAGCTCTGGTGCTATGGAGCTATGGAGCTCTGGTGCTATGGAGCTATGGAGCTCTGGTGCTATGGAGCTATGGAGCTCTGGTGCTATGGAGCTATGGAGCTCTGGTGCTATGGAGCTCTGGTGCTATGGAGCTATGGAGCTCTGGTGCTATGGAGCTCTGGAGCTCTGGAGGTATGGAGCTATGGAGCCACCAGCCAGCACCCTCCGTGGCTGGATCAATGGAAGTGTTTTAGGTACCAGGCAGCCAAAGGGCCGAGGCCTCACGCTCGACCACGCCGGCGCAGAGTTCCAGCCGCTCGGATAAGCTCTGTCACTCACCCGCCGCGCAGCCACCGGTAACGGGGAAATGTCGCCGCCTTGTGGACACGCCGTTGTAAATGAATGGGCTTTCGCACTTAGTGCAATTTTCGCCAACTCTCTGACTGGAGCTATGGAAGTATGGAGCTATGGAGCCACCAGCCACCCAGGCTGGAGCTATGGAGCTCTGGAGCTATGGAGCTCTGGTGCTATGGAAGTATGGAGCTCTGGAGCTATGGAAGTATGGCGCTATGGAGCTATGGAGCTCTGGAGGTATGGAGCTATGGAGCCCTGGAGCCCTGGAGCTATGGAGCCCTGGAGCCCTGGAGCTATGGAGCCCTGGAGCTATGGAGCTATGGAGCTATGGAGCCCTGGAGCTATGGAGCCCTGGAGCTATGGAGCTATGGAGCTCTGGTGCTATGGAGCTATGGAGCTCTGGTGCTATGGAGCTATGGAGCTCTGGTGCTATGGAGCTCTGGTGCTATGGAGCTATGGAGCTATGGAGCTCTGGTGCTATGGAGCTATGGAGCTCTGGTGCTATGGAGCTATGGAGCTCTGGTGCTATGGAGCTATGGAGCTCTGGTGCTATGGAGCTATGGAGCTCTGGTGCTATGGAGCTATGGAGCTCTGGAGGTATGGAGCTATGGAGGTATGGAGCCACCAGCCAGCACCCTCCGAGGCTGGATCAATGGAAGTGTTTTAGGTACCAGGCAGCCAAAGGGCCGAGGCCTCACGCTCGACCACGCCGGCGCAGAGTTCCAGCCGCTCGGATAAGCTCTGTCACTCACCCGCCGCGCAGCCACCGGTAACGGGGAAATGTCGCCGCCTTGTGGACACGCCGTTGTAAATGAATGGGCTTTCGCACTTAGTGCAATTTTAGCCAACTCTCTGACTGGAGCTATGGAAGTATGGAGCTATGGAGCCACCAGCCACCCAGGCTGGAGCTATGGAGCTATGGAGCTCTGGTGCTATGGAGCTATGGAGCTCTGGTGCTATGGAGCTATGGAGCTCTGGTGCTATGGAGCTATGGAGCTCTGGTGCTATGGAGCTATGGAGCTCTGGAGGTATGGAGCTATGGAGCCCTGGAGCCCTGGAGCCCTGGAGCTATGGAGCCCTGGAGCCCTGGAGCTATGGAGCCCTGGAGCTATGGAGCTATGGAGCCCTGGAGCTATGGAGCCCTGGAGCTATGGAGCTATGGAGCTCTGGTGCTATGGAGCTATGGAGCTCTGGTGCTATGGAGCTATGGAGCTCTGGTGCTATGGAGCTATGGAGCTCTGGTGCTATGGAGCTATGGAGCTCTGGTGCTATGGAGCTATGGAGCTCTGGTGCTATGGAGCTATGGAGCTATGGAGCCACCAGCCAGCACCCTCCGTGGCTGGATCAATGGAAGTGTTTTAGGTACCAGGCAGCCAAAGGGCCGGGGCCTCACGCTCGACCACGCCGGCGCAGAGTTCCAGCCGCTCGGATAAGCTCTGTCACTCACCCGCCGCGCAGCCACCGGTAACGGGGAAATGTCGCCGCCTGGCGGACACGCCCTTGTAAATGAATGGGCTTTCGCACTTAGTGCAATTTTCGCCAACTCTCTGACTGGAGCTATGGAAGTATGGAGCTATGGAGCCACCAGCCACCCAGGCTGGAGCTATGGAGCTCTGGTGCTATGGAGCTCTGGTGCTATGGAGCTATGGAGCTCTGGTGCTATGGAGCTATGGAGCTCTGGTGCTATGGAGCTATGGAGCTCTGGTGCTATGGAGCTCTGGTGCTATGGAGCTATGGAGCTCTGGTGCTATGGAGCTATGGAGCTCTGGTGCTATGGAGCTATGGAGCTATGGAGCCACCAGCCAGCACCCTCCGTGGCTGGATCAATGGAAGTGTTTTAGGTACCAGGCAGCCAAAGGGCCGGGGCCTCACGCTCGACCACGCCGGCGCAGAGTTCCAGCCGCTCGGATAAGCTCTGTCACTCACCCGCCGCGCAGCCACCGGTAACGGGGAAATGTCGCCGCCTGGCGGACACGCCCTTGTAAATGAATGGGCTTTCGCACTTAGTGCAATTTTCGCCAACTCTCTGACTGGAGCTATGGAAGTATGGAGCTATGGAGCCACCAGCCAGCACCCTCCGCGGCTGGAGCTATGGAAGTATGGAGCTATGGAGCTATGGAGCTATGGAAGTATGGGGCTATGGAAGTCTGGAGCTATGGAGCTCTGGGGCTATGGAAGTATGGAGCTCTGGGGCTATGGAGCTCCGGGGCTATGGAGCTCCGGGGCTATGGAGCTCCGGGGCTATGGAGCTCCGGAGCTATGGAGCTCCGGGGCTATGGAGCTCCGGGGCTATGGAGCTCCGGGGCTATGGAGCTCTGGAGCTATGGAAGTATGGATGATCCAGCACCCTCCGTGGCTGACCGCTGGTGCTCGGGGCCGGTGAACTCGGCACCCGCCTCCGGCGGGTGCCTCGGTGACCGCCGTCGCTTGGGGCCAGTGAACTCGGCACCCGCCTTCGGCGGGTGCCTCGGTGACCGGTTGTCGCTTGGGGCCA
>NW_028232013.1:382500-402500 GCF_054491065.1 Syngnathus leptorhynchus
GCGGTTGGTCGGGAAGGCTTTTCGGATAGAGGTCGGACGGTGTGTGTGGACGGCTTCCCGTGGTGCCGCCGCTATCAAGCCGGAGGGTTTGAGAAACGACATTCGCGGAAGGACCGGCGCGGCCGGCGGACGCTCGCACGCGCGGCGCCCGACACTCAGCCGCTCGCTCGGCCTCCGTGGATCGTGGCTAGGTGGGATGGATGCCAAACCGGGTCGTCTCGGTCTCGCCGCAGTACGGTCGCGCCGGGGCCTGCGGGGCGGCGCGGGGAGCGCACGCTCACGCGGCGGCCGGGGCGCTAGAGTGCGACCCGCAGTGGGTAGGAACCGTCCACCCGACGTCGGACGAGCCGAGGCCGATGGGGGCCCTACCAAGGCGGGTCATGAGTGCCAGTCGGTCAGTTGGGTGAGGGGGTACTCGGAGGCCCGCCGGGAGCAGACGGGCGACCGGGGATGGGGGGCGTACGCGGGCGGGCGCCGGGAGAAGACGGCCCGTCCGGGGTCGAATCTCGGCCTGTGTTTTCGGAGCCGGCCGGGCATCACGCTCCCTCCTTGGATGGACAACATTCGTAGTTGACACTTTGTGTCATTTTATCCGAGCGGGCGGGCGCCTCGAGAGGCGGACCGTCCGGGGCGACTCTCGGCCTGTGTTTTCGGAGCCGGCCGGGCCTCACGCTCCCTCCTTGGATGGACAACATTCGTAGTTGACACTTTGTGTCATTTTATCCGAGCGGGCGGGCGCCGCGAGGCGGACCGTCCGGGGCGACTCTCGGCCTGTGTTTTCGGAGCCGGCCGGGCATCACGCTCCCTCCTTGGATGGACAACATTCGTAGTTGACACTTTGTGTCATTTTATCCGAGCGGGCGGGCGCCTCGAGAGGCGGACCGTCCGGGGCGACTCTCGGCCTGTGTTTTCGGAGCCGGCCGGGCCTCACGCTCCCTCCTTGGATGGACAACATTCGTAGTTGACACTTTGTGTCATTTTATCCGAGCAGACGGGCGCCGCGAGGCGGACCGTCCGGGGCGACTCTCGGCCTGTGTTTTCGGAGCCGGCCGGGCATCACGCTCCCTCCTTGGATGGACAACATTCGTAGTTGACACTTTGTGTCATTTTATCCGAGCGGGCGGGCGCCTCGAGAGGCGGACCGTCCGGGGCGACTCTCGGCCTGTGTTTTCGGAGCCGGCCGGGCCTCACGCTCCCTCCTTGGATGGACAACATTCGTAGTTGACACTTTGTGTCATTTTATCCGAGCGGGCGGGCGCCGCGAGGCGGACCGTCCGGGGCGACTCTCGGCCTGTGTTTAAGGAGCCGGCCGGGCATCACGCTCCTTCCTTGGATGGACAACATTCGCAGTTGACACTTTGTGTCATTTTATCCGAGCAGACGGGCGCCGCGAGGCGGACCGTCCGGGGCGACTCTCGGCCTGTGTTTTCGGAGCCGGCCGGGCATCACGCTCCCTCCTTGGATGGACAACATTCGTAGTTGACACTTTGTGTCATTTTATCCGAGCAGACGGGCGCCGCGAGGCGACCGTCCGGGGCGACTCTCGGCCTGTGTTTAAGGAGCCGGCCGGGCATCACGCTCCTTCCTTGGATGGACAACATTCGTAGTTGACACTTTGTGTCATTTTATCCGAGCGGGCGGGCGCCGCGAGGCGGACCGTCCGGGGCGACTCTCGGCCTGTGTTTAAGGAGCCGGCCGGGCATCACGCTCCTTCCTTGGATGGACAACATTCGCAGTTGACACTTTGTGTCATTTTATCCGAGCAGACGGGCGCCGCGAGGCGGACCGTCCGGGGCGACTCTCGGCCTGTGTTTTCGGAGCCGGCCGGGCATCACGCTCCCTCCTTGGATGGACAACATTCGTAGTTGACACTTTGTGTCATTTTATCCGAGCAGACGGGCGCCGCGAGGCGGACCGTCCGGGGCGACTCTCGGCCTGTGTTTAAGGAGCCGGCCGGGCATCACGCTCCTTCCTTGGATGGACAACATTCGCAGTTGACACTTTGTGTCATTTTATCCGAGCAGACGGGCGCCGCGAGGCGGACCGTCCGGGGCGACTCTCGGCCTGTGTTTTCGGAGCCGGCCGGGCATCACGCTCCCTCCTTGGATGGACAACATTCGTAGTTGACACTTTGTGTCATTTTATCCGAGCAGACGGGCGCCGCGAGGCGGACCGTCCGGGGCGACTCTCGGCCTGTGTTTAAGGAGCCGGCCGGGCATCACGCTCCTTCCTTGGATGGACAACATTCGCAGTTGACACTTTGTGTCATTTTGTTCGGCCTGTGTTTAAGGAGGCGGCCGTCCTCCACTCGGTCCGTGTTTAAGGAGCGACACTCGCGCTCCGGTTCGGCCTGTATTTAGGGAGGCGGCCGTCCTCCCCTTGGTCTGTGTTAAGGGCGACACTCGGTCCATGTTTGAGGAGCCTGGCCCTGACGCTCCTCTCCGGCCTGTGTTTAAGGAGGCGGCCGTCCTCCCCTTGGTCTGTGTTAAGGGCGACACTCGGTCCATGTTTGAGGAGCCTGGCCCTGACGCTCCTCTCCGGCCTGTGTTTAAGGAGGCGGCCGTCCTCCCCTTGGTCTGTGTTAAGGGCGACACTCGGTCCATGTTTGAGGAGCCTGGCCCTGACGCTCCTCTCCGGCCTGTGTTTAAGGAGGCGGCCGTCCTCCCCTTGGTCTGTGTTAAGGGCGACACTCGGTCCGTGTTTAAGGAGCGGCCCTCGCGCTCCGGTTCGGCCTGTATTTAGGGAGGCGGCCGTCCTCCGCTTGGTCTGTGTTAAGGGCGACACTCGGTCCGTGTTTAAGGAGCCGGCCCTGACGCTCCTCTTCGGCCTGTGTTTAAGGAGGCGGCCGTCCTCCACTTCCTTCCATGCACCACCACATTCGCAGTTGACACTTTGCCATTTTTTCAGAGAGGTGACACTTAGTCGTTTTTTCGAAAGTTGACACTTAGTCGTTTTTTCGAAAGTTGACACTTTGCCGTTTTTTCAGAGAGGCGACACTTAGTCGTTTTTTCGAAAGTTGACACTTAGCCGTTTTTTCGAAAGTTGACACTTAGCCGTTTTTTCGAAAGTTGACACTTAGCCGTTTTTTCGAAAGTTGACACTTAGTCACTTTTTCGCCACAGTGACACCTCCAGCGCGTGCCACGGCGCTTTTCAGGTCTTCTATCCGACCTTGTGCTGTCGAGGACGGCGTGTCCGACGCCGTGGGGAGACCAGCACCATCTCCTCCATACTCGTAAACGGGGTGCTTTGGAAAACGGGGGGAAAGTCGATGAGTACACTGACTACTGGGACCATTTCATTGTACTCTGGCGCACCTGAAGACCAAAAAAGGTACTGCACCTTAGCCCGGGTACCTCACCCCCTGGTACCTCGAGGAGAACTTAGAAAAATTTCGACAAATTTTTGGTGAGCTCCAGGGAGAGAGGCTGATTTTTCGCTTTTTGAGGCCGACCGCCGAACCGGCGCGGGGCGGACTCACAAGCCCCGCAGAGCCGTGGGCACTTAGTCGTTTTTTCAGAGAGGCGACACTTAGTCGTTTTTTCAGAGGCGACACTTAGTCGTTTTTTCGAAAGTTGACACTTAGCCGTTTTTTCGAAAGTCGACACTTAGCCGTTTTTTTGGAAAGTTGACACTTAGTCGTTTTTTCGAAAGTTGACACTTAGTCGTTTTTTCGCCACAATTGGCTCTGAGCTCCAGGGGGAGAGCCTGGTTTTGCCTTATTTCAGGCCGGCTGGGGAACCGGCGCGGGTCGGATGCACGAGCCCGGCAGAGCCGTGGGCACTTAGAAAATTTTCGCCGATTAAGCTGGGACCTCCAGGCGGAGACCGGCATTCCTCGTCCTCGGGGTTCGACCCAGGAACCGGCGCTGGGCAGACGCCGTAGCCACGCAGAGCCGTGGGCACTTAGAAAATATTCGCCAAGTTGGCTCTGAGCTCCAGGCGGAGAGGCTGGTTTTGCCTTATTTCAGGCCGGCTGGGGAACCGGCGCGGGTCGGATGCACGAGCCCGCAGAGCCGTGGGCACTTTGCCATTTTCTCAGAGTCGACACTTAGTCGTTTTTTCAGAGAGGCGACACTCTGTCGTTTTTTCGAAAGTTGACACTTTGCCGTTTTTTCAGAGAGGCGACACTTAGCCGTTTTTTCGAAAGTTGACACTTAGCCGTTTTTTCGAAAGTCGACACTTAGCCGTTTTTTCAGAGATGTGACACTTTGCCGTTTTTTCGAAAGTCGACACTTAGCCGTTTTTTCAGAGATGTGACACTTAGAAACTTTTTGCCAAGTTGGCTGTGAGCTCCAGGAGGAGACCGTTATTTTTCGTCATTCGAGGCCGACTGCGGAACCGGCGCTGGGCGGACGCCAAAGCTCGGCAGGGCCGTGGGCACTTAGAAACTTTTTGCCAAGTTGGCTGTGAGCTCCAGGAGGAGACCGTTATTTTTCGTCATTCGAGGCCGACTGCGGAACCGGCGCTGAGCGGACGCCAAAGCTCGGCAGGGCCGTGGGCACTTAGAAACTTTTTGCCAAGTTGGCTGTGAGCTCCAGGAGGAGACCGTTATTTTTCGTCATTCGAGGCCGACTGCGGAACCGGCGCTGGGCGGACGCCAAAGCTCGGCAGGGCCGTGGGCACTTAGAAACTTTTTGCCAAGTTGGCTGTGAGCTCCAGGAGGAGACCGTTATTTTTCGTCATTCGAGGCCGACTGCGGAACCGGCGCTGGGCGGACGCCAAAGCTCGGCAGGGCCGTGGGCACTTAGAAACTTTTTGCCAAGTTGGCTGTGAGCTCCAGGAGGAGACCGTTATTTTTCGTCATTCGAGGCCGACTGCGGAACCGGCGCTGAGCGGACGCCAAAGCTCGGCAGGGCCGTGGGCACTTAGAAACTTTTTGCCAAGTTGGCTGTGAGCTCCAGGAGGAGACCGTTATTTTTCGTCATTCGAGGCCGACTGCGGAACCGGCGCTGGGCGGACGCCAAAGCTCGGCAGGGCCGTGGGCACTTAGAAACTTTTTGCCAAGTTGGCTGTGAGCTCCAGGAGGAGACCGTTATTTTTCGTCATTCGAGGCCGACTGCGGAACCGGCGCTGAGCGGACGCCAAAGCTCGGCAGGGCCGTGGGCACTTAGAAACTTTTTGCCAAGTTGGCTGTGAGCTCCAGGAGGAGACCGTTATTTTTCGTCATTCGAGGCCGACTGCGGAACCGGCGCTGGGCGGACGCCAAAGCTCGGCAGGGCCGTGGGCACTTAGAAACTTTTTGCCAAGTTGGCTGTGAGCTCCAGGAGGAGACCGTTATTTTTCGTCATTCGAGGCCGACTGCGGAACCGGCGCTGGGCGGACGCCAAAGCTCGGCAGGGCCGTGGGCACTTAGAAACTTTTTGCCAAGTTGGCTGTGAGCTCCAGGAGGAGACCGTTATTTTTCGTCATTCGAGGCCGACTGCGGAACCGGCGCTGGGCGGACGCCAAAGCTCGGCAGGGCCGTGGGCACTTAGAAACTTTTTGCCAAGTTGGCTGTGAGCTCCAGGAGGAGACCGTTATTTTTCGTCATTCGAGGCCGACTGCGGAACCGGCGCTGGGCGGACGCCAAAGCTCGGCAGGGCCGTGGGCACTTAGAAACTTTTTGCCAAGTTGGCTGTGAGCTCCAGGAGGAGACCGTTATTTTTCGTCATTCGAGGCCGACTGCGGAACCGGCGCTGGGCGGACGCCAAAGCTCGGCAGGGCCGTGGGCACTTAGAAACTTTTTGCCAAGTTGGCTGTGAGCTCCAGGAGGAGACCGTTATTTTTCGTCATTGGAGGCCGACTGCGGAACCGGCGCTGGGCGGACGCCAAAGCTCGGCAGGGCCGTGGGCACTTAGAAACTTTTTGCCAAGTTGGCTGTGAGCTCCAGGAGGAGACCGTTATTTTTCGTCATTCTAGGCCGGCTGCAGAACCGGCGCGGGTCGGATGCACGAGCCCGCAGAGCCGTGGGCACTTTGCCACTTTTTCGCCACAATTGGCTGTGAGCTCCAGGAGGAGACCGTTATTTTTCGTCATTCTAGGCCGGTTGCAGAACCGGCGCGGCTCGGATGCACGAGCCCGCAGAGCCGTGGGCACTTAGAAAATTTTCAGAGAGGCGACACTTTGCCATTTTTTCAGAGAGGTGACACTTAGTCGTTTTTTCGAAAGTTGACACTTAGCCGTTTTTTCGAAAGTTGACACTTAGTCGTTTTTTCGAAAGTTGACACTTAGTCGTTTTTTCGCCAAAGTGCCCACCTCCAGCGCGTGCCACGGCGCTTTCCAGGTCTTCTATCCGACCTTGTGCTGTCGAGGACGGCGTGTCCGACGCCGTGGGGAGACCAGCACCATCTCCTCCATACTCGTAAACGAGGTGCTTTGGAAAACGGGGGGAAAGTCGATGAGTACACTGACTACTGGGACCATTTCATTGTACTCTGGCGCACCTGAAGACCAAAAAAGGTACTGCACCTTAGCCCGGGTACCTCACCCCCTGGTACCTCGAGGAGAACTTAGAAAAATTTCGACAAATTTTTGGTGAGCTCCAGGGAGAGAGGCTGATTTTTTGCTTTTTGAGGCCGACCGCCGAACCGGCGCGGGGCGGACTCACAAGCCCCGCAGAGCCGTGGGCACTTAGTCGTTTTTTCGAAAGTTGACACTTAGCCGTTTTTTCGAAAGTTGACACTTAGCCGTTTTTTCGAAAGTCGACACTTAGCCGTTTTTTCGAAAGTTGACACTTAGTCGTTTTTTCGCCGATTTTGCTGGGACCTCCAGGCGAGGACCGGCGTTTTTCGTCTTCCGGGTCCGACCCGGGAACCAGCGCCGAGCGGACACATTCGCTCGCTAGTGCCGTTGGCACTTAGAAAATTTTTCGTTTGTCATGAGCTCCGGGCGAGGACCGGCGTTTTTCGTCTTCCGGGTTCGACCCGGGAACCAGCGCCGAGCGGACACATTCGCTCGCTAGTGCCGTTGGCACTTAGAAAATTTTTCGTTTGTCATGAGCTCCGGGCGGAGACCGGCGTTTTTCGTCTTCCGGGTTCGACCCGGGAACCAGCGCCGAGCGGACACATTCGCTCGCTAGTGCCGTTGGCACTTAGAAAATTTTTCGTTTGTCATGAGCTCCGGGCGGAGACCGGCGTTTTTCGTCTTCCGGGTTCGACCCGGGAACCAGCGCCGAGCGGACACATTCGCTCGCTAGTGCCGTTGGCACTTAGAAAATTTTTCGTTTGTCATGAGCTCCGGGCGGAGAGCGGCGTTTTTCGTCTTCCGGGTTCGACCCGGGAACCAGCGCCGAGCGGACACATTCGCTCGCTAGTGCCGTTGGCACTTAGAAAATTTTTCGTTTGTCATGAGCTCCGGGCGGAGACCGGCGTTTTTCGTCTTCCGGGTTCGACCCGGGAACCAGCGCCGAGCGGACACATTCGCTCGCTAGTGCCGTTGGCACTTAGAAAATTTTTCGTTTGTCATGAGCTCCGGGCGGAGACCGGCGTTTTTCGTCTTCCGGGTTCGACCCGGGAACCAGCGCCGAGCGGACACATTCGCTCGCTAGTGCCGTTGGCACTTAGAAAATTTTTCGTTTGTCATGAGCTCCGGGCGGAGAGCGGCGTTTTTCGTCTTCCGGGTTCGACCCGGGAACCAGCGCCGAGCGGACACATTCGCTCGCTAGTGCCGTTGGCACTTAGAAAATTTTTCGTTTGTCATGAGCTCCGGGCGGAGAGCGGCGTTTTTCGTCTTCCGGGTTCGACCCGGGAACCAGCGCCGAGCGGACACATTCGCTCGCTAGTGCCGTTGGCACTTAGAAAATTTTTCGTTTGTCATGAGCTCCGGGCGGAGACCGGCGTTTTTCGTCTTCCGGGTTCGACCCGGGAACCAGCGCCGAGCGGACACATTCGCTCGCTAGTGCCGTTGGCACTTAGAAAATTTTTCGTTTGTCATGAGCTCCGGGCGGAGACCGGCGTTTTTCGTCTTCCGGGTTCGACCCGGGAACCAGCGCCGAGCGGACACATTCGCTCGCTAGTGCCGTTGGCACTTAGAAAATTTTTCGTTTGTCATGAGCTCCGGGCGGAGAGCGGCGTTTTTCGTCTTCCGGGTTCGACCCGGGAACCAGCGCCGAGCGGACACATTCGCTCGCTAGTGCCGTTGGCACTTAGAAAAATTTTCGTTTGTCATGAGCTCCGGGCGGAGACCGGCGTTTTTCGTCTTCCGGGTTCGACCCGGGAACCAGCGCCGAGCGGACACATTCGCTCGCTAGTGCCGTTGGCACTTAGAAAATTTTTCGTTTGTCATGAGCTCCGGGCGGAGACCGGCGTTTTTCGTCTTCCGGGTTCGACCCGGGAACCAGCGCCGAGCGGACACATTCGCTCGCTAGTGCCGTTGGCACTTAGAAAATTTTTCGTTTGTCATGAGCTCCGGGCGGAGACCGGCGTTTTTCGTCTTCCGGGTTCGACCCGGGAACCAGCGCCGAGCGGACACATTCGCTCGCTAGTGCCGTTGGCACTTAGAAAATTTTTCGTTTGTCATGAGCTCCGGGCGGAGACCGGCGTTTTTCGTCTTCCGGGTTCGACCCGGGAACCAGCGCCGAGCGGACACATTCGCTCGCTAGTGCCGTTGGCACTTAGAAAATTTTTCGTTTGTCATGAGCTCCGGGCGGAGACCGGCATTTTTCGTCTTCCGGGTTCGACCCGGGAACCAGCGCCGAGCGGACACATTCGCTCGCTAGTGCCGTTGGCACTTAGAAAATTTTTCGTTTGTCATGAGCTCCGGGCGGAGACCGGCGTTTTTCGTCTTCCGGGTTCGACCCGGGAACCAGCGCCGAGCGGACACATTCGCTCGCTAGTGCCGTTGGCACTTAGAAAATTTTTCGTTTGTCATGAGCTCCGGGCGGAGACCGGCATTTTTCGTCATTCGAGGCCGACGGGGGAACCAGCCGGAGCGGACACGTTTGCTCGGAAGAGCCGTTGGCACTTAGAAAAAATTCCGTGTCTCGTGAGCTCCAGGGGGGACAGGCTGGTTTTATTCATCCGTAGCCGACATGGGAACCAGCGCGGAGCGGATTGGTGTTGCGCTGCCATATACCTCATCTCTCTCAGGAGTCCCCCCCTTATACGTGCCGATGGTGTTTTGGAAAACGGGGGGTAACTGGATGAGTACACTGACTAGGGGGACCAGTACACTAGCGAGTGGGACCAGTACACTGACTAGTGGGACCAACACACTATGAGCGCCTGGTACCTAAAATGGAAGTATAGAGGCCGAATTTCGGGCAAGATCACGCCGGGTTAGGCTTCCAGGACCTCGGCTAAGCAATTTTAACGGGTCGCCCGGTTCTTTTTTGATCCAGCCCGGTTCTTTTTTTATCCAGCCTGGTTCTTTTTACACTTCCAGCTGGAGCTCGGGAGCGGCTTTTTGCACAAGATCACGCCGTGTTAGGCTTCCAGGACCTCGGCTAAGCAATTTTAACGGGTCGCCCGGTTCTTTTTTGATCCAGCCCGGTTCTTTTTTTTATCCAGCCTGGTTCTTTTTACACTTCCAGCTGGAGCTCGGGAGCGGCTTTTTGCACAAGATCACGCCGTGTTAGGCTTCCAGGACCTCGGCTAAGCAATTTTAACGGGTCGCCCGGTTCTTTTTTGATCCAGCCCGGTTCTTTTTTTTATCCAGCCCGGTTCTTTTTACACTTCCAGCTGGAGCTCGGGAGCGGCTTTTTGCACAAGATCACGCCGTGTTAGGCTTCCAGGACCTCGGCTAAGCAATTTTAACGGGTCGCCCGGTTCTTTTTTTTATCCAGCCCGGTTCTTTTTTTATCCAGCCCGGTTCTTTTTACACTTCCAGCTGAAGCTCGGGAGCGGCTTTTTGCACAAGAACACGCCGTGTTAGGCTTCCAGGACCTCGGCTAAGCAATTTTAACGGGTCGCCCGGTTCTTTTTTTTTATCCAGCCCGGTTCTTTTTTTTATCCAGCCCGGTTCTTTTTACACTTCCAGCTGGAGCTTGGGAGCGGCTTTTTGCACAAGATCACGCCGGGTTAGGCTTCCAGGACCTCGGCTAAGCAATTTTAACGGGTCGCCCGGTTCTTTTTTGATCCAGCCCGGTTCTTTTTTTTATCCAGCCTGGTTCTTTTTACACTTCCAGCTGGAGCTCGGGAGCGGCTTTTTGCACAAGATCACGCCGTGTTAGGCTTCCAGGACCTCGGCTAAGCAATTTTAACGGGTCGCCCGGTTCTTTTTTGATCCAGCCCGGTTCTTTTTTTTATCCAGCCTGGTTCTTTTTACACTTCCAGCTGGAGCTCGGGAGCGGCTTTTTGCACAAGATCACGCCGTGTTAGGCTTCCAGGACCTCGGCTAAGCAATTTTAACGGGTCCCCCGGTTCTTTTTTGATCCAGCCCGGTTCTTTTTTTTATCCAGCCCGGTTCTTTTTACACTTCCAGCTGGAGCTCGGGAGCGGCTTTTTGCACAAGATCACGCCGTGTTAGGCTTCCAGGACCTCGGCTAAGCAATTTTAACGGGTCGCCCGGTTCTTTTTTGATCCAGCCCGGTTCTTTTTTTTATCCAGCCCGGTTCTTTTTACACTTCCAGCTGGAGCTCGGGAGCGGCTTTTTGCACAAGATCACGCCGGGTTAGGCTTCCAGGACCTCGGCTAAGCAATTTTAACGGGTCGCCCGGTTCTTTTTTGATCCAGCCCGGTTCTTTTTTTATCCAGCCCGGTTCTTTTTACACTTCCAGCTGGAGCTCGGGAGCGGCTTTTTGCACAAGATCACGCCGTGTTAGGCTTCCAGGACCTCGGCTAAGCAATTTTAACGGGTCGCCCGGTTCTTTTTTTGATCCAGCCCGGTTCTTTTTTTATCCAGCCCGGTTCTTTTTACACTTCCAGCTGGAGCTCGGGAGCGGCTTTTTGCACAAGATCACGCCGGGTTAGGCTTCCAGGACCTCGGCTAAGCAATTTTAACGGGTCGCCCGGTTCTTTTTTTTTTATCCAGCCCGGTTCTTTTTTGATCCAGCCCGGTTCTTTTTACACTTCCAGCTGGAGCTCGGGAGCGGCTTTTTGCACAAGATCACGCCGTGTTAGGCTTCCAGGACCTCGGCTAAGCAATTTTAACGGGTCGCCCGGTTCTTTTTTTTATCCAGCCCGGTTCTTTTTTTATCCAGCCCGGTTCTTTTTACACTTCCAGCTGGAGCTCGGGAGCGGCTTTTTGCACAAGATCACGCCGGGTTAGGCTTCCAGGACCTCGGCTAAGCAATTTTAACGGGCCGCCCGGTTCTTTTTTTTATCCAGCCCGGTTCTTTTTTGATCCAGCCCGGTTCTTTTTACACTTCCAGCTGGAGCTCGGGAGCGGCTTTTTGCACAAGATCACGCCGTGTTAGGCTTCCAGGACCTCGGCTAAGCAATTTTAACGGGCCGCCCGGTTCTTTTTTGATCCAGCCCGGTTCTTTTTTTATCCAGCCCGGTTCTTTTTACACTTCCAGCTGGAGCTCGGGAGCGGCTTTTTGCACAAGATCACGCCGTGTTAGGCTTCCAGGACCTCGGCTAAGCAATTTTAACGGGTCGCCCGGTTCTTTTTTGATCCAGCCCGGTTCTTTTTTTTATCCAGCCTGGTTCTTTTTACACTTCCAGCTGGAGCTCGGGAGCGGCTTTTTGCACAAGAACACGCCGTGTTAGGCTTCCAGGACCTCGGCTAAGCAATTTTAACGGGTCGCCCGGTTCTTTTTTGATCCAGCCCGGTTCTTTTTCCACTTCCAGCTGGAGCTCAGCAGCGGCTTTTTGCACAAGATCACGCCGGGTTAGGCTTCCAGGACCTCGGCTAAGCACTTCTAACGGGTCGCCCGGTTCTTTTTTTGAACCAGCCCGGTTCTTTTTACACTTCCAGCTGGAGCTCGGGAGCGGCTTTTTGCACAAGAACACGCCGTGTTAGGCTTCCAGGACCTCGGCTAAGCAATTTTAACGGGTCGCCCGGTTCTTTTTTGATCCAGCCCGGTTCTTTTTCCACTTCCAGCTGGAGCTCAGCAGCGGCTTTTTGCACAAGATCACGCCGGGTTAGGCTTCCAGGACCTCGGCTAAGCACTTCTAACGGGTCGCCCGGTTCTTTTTTTGAACCAGCCCGGTTCTTTTTCCACTTCCAGCTGGAGCTCAGCAGCGGCTTTTTGCACAAGATCACGCCGGGTTAGGGTTCCAGGACCTCGGCTAAGCAATTTTAACGGGCCGCCCGGTTCTTTTTTTGATCCAGCCCGGTTCTTTTTACACTTCCAGCTGGAGCTCAGCAGCGGCTTTTTGCACAAGATCACGCCGGGTTAGGCTTCCAGGACCTCGGCTAAGCACTTCTAACGGGCCCTGGTCCACCCCTGCCAGCGCATTTCAAAACTTGGCATTAATTTCGACCTAAGAGACGAAGTCTGATTTTTTTCTACCACTTGGGCGGCCTTTTTGCACCCAGAACACCCGCACCGGCACCATAAATTCGAAGGGTGCCGAGTGCGTCGGCGCAGATTCTGCGACGGAGTGACACTTCCCTCTTGTGGACATTCGGCGGTAGGTGAAATGCGCACTCGGTCTTCTCTTTTCTTTTCCTTCCAGTGAAACTTTGGCAACATTCTGCGAGCTGCTGGCTTCCAGAACCTCGGCCAAGCAGGTGGAGGATTTTTTTCCACTTCCAGCTGGAGGTGAGGAGGGACTTTTTGGGCAAGATCACGCCGACTTAGCAAGCAAGGTGGAAGTGCCAGCATGCTCCGTGGCTGGAAGTGTGGATGTGCCAGCACCCTCCCTGCCTATGGAAGTGTGGAGCTCCAGCACCCTCCCTGCCTATGGAAGTGTGGAGCTCCAGCACCCTCCCTGCCTATGGAAGTGTGGAGCTCCAGCACCCTCCCTGCCTATGGAAGTGTGGAGCTCCAGCACCCTCCCTGCCTATGGAAGTGTGGAGCTCCAGCACCCTCCCTGCCTATGGAAGTGTGGAGCTCCAGCACCCTCCCTGCCTATGGAAGTGTGGAGCTCCAGCACCCTCCCTGCCTATGGAAGTGTGGAGCTCCAGCACCCTCCCTGCCTATGGAAGTGTGGAGCTCCAGCACCCTCCCTGCCTATGGAAGTGTGGAGCTCCAGCACCCTCCCTGCCTATGGAAGTGTGGAGCTCCAGCACCCTCCCTGCCTATGGAAGTGTGGAGCTCCAGCACCCTCCCTGCCTATGGAAGTGTGGAGCTCCAGCACCCTCCCTGCCTATGGAAGTGTGGAGCTCCAGCACCCTCCCTGCCTATGGAAGTGTGGAGCTCCAGCACCCTCCCTGCCTATGGAAGTGTGGAGCTCCAGCACCCTCCCTGCCTATGGAAGTGTGGAGCTCCAGCACCCTCCCTGCCTATGGAAGTGTGGAGCTCCAGCACCCTCCCTGCCTATGGAAGTGTGGAGCTCCAGCACCCTCCCTGCCTATGGAAGTGTGGAGCTCCAGCACCCTCCCTGCCTATGGAAGTGTGGAGCTCCAGCACCCTCCCTGCCTATGGAAGTGTGGAGCTCCAGCACCCTCCCTGCCTATGGAAGTGTGGAGCTCCAGCACCCTCCCTGCCTATGGAAGTGTGGAGCTCCAGCACCCTCCCTGCCTATGGAAGTGTGGAGCTCCAGCACCCTCCCTGCCTATGGAAGTGTGGAGCTCCAGCACCCTCCCTGCCTATGGAAGTGTGGAGCTCCAGCACCCTCCCTGCCTATGGAAGTGTGGATGTGCCAGCACCCTCCCTGCCTATGGAAGTGTGGAGCTCCAGCACCCTCCCTGCCTATGGAAGTGTGGAGCTCCAGCACCCTCCCTGCCTATGGAAGTGTGGAGCTCCAGCACCCTCCCTGCCTATGGAAGTGTGGAGCTCCAGCACCCTCCCTGCCTATGGAAGTGTGGAGCTCCAGCACCCTCCCTGCCTATGGAAGTGTGGAGCTCCAGCACCCTCCCTGCCTATGGAAGTGTGGAGCTCCAGCACCCTCCCTGCCTATGGAAGTGTGGAGCTCCAGCACCCTCCCTGCCTATGGAAGTGTGGAGCTCCAGCACCCTCCCTGCCTATGGAAGTGTGGAGCTCCAGCACCCTCCCTGCCTATGGAAGTGTGGAGCTCCAGCACCCTCCCTGCCTATGGAAGTGTGGAGCTCCAGCACCCTCCCTGCCTATGGAAGTGTGGAGCTCCAGCACCCTCCCTGCCTATGGAAGTGTGGAGCTCCAGCACCCTCCCTGCCTATGGAAGTGTGGAGCTCCAGCACCCTCCCTGCCTATGGAAGTGTGGAGCTCCAGCACCCTCCCTGCCTATGGAAGTGTGGAGCTCCAGCACCCTCCCTGCCTATGGAAGTGTGGAGCTCCAGCACCCTCCCTGCCTATGGAAGTGTGGAGCTCCAGCACCCTCCCTGCCTATGGAAGTGTGGAGCTCCAGCACCCTCCCTGCCTATGGAAGTGTGGAGCTCCAGCACCCTCCCTGCCTATGGAAGTGTGGAGCTCCAGCACCCTCCCTGCCTATGGAAGTGTGGAGCTCCAGCACCCTCCCTGCCTATGGAAGTGTGGAGCTCCAGCACCCTCCCTGCCTATGGAAGTGTGGAGCTCCAGCACCCTCCCTGCCTATGGAAGTGTGGAGCTCCAGCACCCTCCCTGCCTATGGAAGTGTGGAGCTCCAGCACCCTCCCTGCCTATGGAAGTGTGGAGCTCCAGCACCCTCCCTGCCTATGGAAGTGTGGAGCTCCAGCACCCTCCCTGCCTATGGAAGTGTGGAGCTCCAGCACCCTCCCTGCCTATGGAAGTGTGGAGCTCCAGCACCCTCCCTGCCTATGGAAGTGTGGAGCTCCAGCACCCTCCCTGCCTATGGAAGTGTGGAGCTCCAGCACCCTCCCTGCCTATGGAAGTGTGGAGCTCCAGCACCCTCCCTGCCTATGGAAGTGTGGAGCTCCAGCACCCTCCCTGCCTATGGAAGTGTGGAGCTCCAGCACCCTCCCTGCCTATGGAAGTGTGGAGCTCCAGCACCCTCCCTGCCTATGGAAGTGTGGAGCTCCAGCACCCTCCCTGCCTATGGAAGTGTGGAGCTCCAGCACCCTCCCTGCCTATGGAAGTGTGGAGCTCCAGCACCCTCCCTGCCTATGGAAGTGTGGAGCTCCAGCACCCTCCCTGCCTATGGAAGTGTGGAGCTCCAGCACCCTCCCTGCCTATGGAAGTGTGGAGCTCCAGCACCCTCCCTGCCTATGGAAGTGTGGAGCTCCAGCACCCTCCCTGCCTATGGAAGTGTGGAGCTCCAGCACCCTCCCTGCCTATGGAAGTGTGGAGCTCCAGCACCCTCCCTGCCTATGGAAGAGCCACCTCCGCGGGCATGCTGCTCAACCACGCCGGCCCAGAGTTCCAGCCGCTCGGCTACACTCTCTCACAAGCCCCGCCTGGAGCTCCCCAGCCCACCCCTGGTACCTCAACTACCGAGGCCAGCCGCTCGACCAGGCCGGCCCAGAGTTCCAGCCGCTCGGCTTCACTCTCTCACAAGCCCCGCCTGGAGCTCCCCAGCCCGCCCCTGGTACCTCAACTACCGAGGCCAGCCGCTCGACCACGCCGGCGCAGAGTTCCAGCCGCTCGGATAAGCTCTGCCACTCTCCCGCTAAGCAGCCACCGGTAACGGGGAAATGTCGCCGCCTTGTGGACACGCCCTTGTAAATGAATGGGCTTTCGCACTTAGTGCAATTTTCGCCAGCTCCGTGGCTGCAAGTATGGAGCTCTGGAGCTATGGAGCTATGGAGCCACCAGCCAGCACCCTCCGTGGCTCAACCACGCCGGCCCAGAGTTCCAGCCGCTCGGCTTCACTCTCTCACAAGCCCCGCCTGGAGCTCCCCAGCCCGCCCCTGGTACCTCAACTACCGAGGCCAGCCGCTCGACCAGGCCGGCCCAGAGTTCCAGCCGCTCGGCTTCACTCTCTCACAAGACCCGCCTGGAGCTCCCCGGCCCACCCCTGGTACCTCAACTACCGAGGCCAGCCGTTCGACCACGCCGGCGCAGAGTTCCAGCCGCTCGGATAAGCTCTGTCACTCTCCTGCCGCGCAGCCACCGGTAACGGGGAAATGTCGCCGCCTTGTGGACACGCCCTTGTAAATGAATGGGCTTTCGCACTTAGTGCAATTTTCGCCAACTCTCTGACTGGAGCTATGGAAGTATGGAGCTATGGAGCCACCAGCCACCCAGGCTGGAGCTATGGAGCTCTGGTGCTATGGAGCTCTGGTGCTATGGAGCTATGGAGCTCTGGAGCTCTGGTGCTATGGAGCTATGGAGCTCTGGAAGTATGGAGCTATGGAGCTCTGGAGGTATGGAGCTATGGAGCCCTGGAGCCCTGGAGCTATGGAGCCCTGGAGCTATGGAGCCCTGGAGCCCTGGAGCTATGGAGCCCTGGAGCTATGGAGCTATGGAGCTCTGGTGCTATGGAGCTATGGAGCTCTGGTGCTATGGAGCTATGGAGCTCTGGTGCTATGGAGCTATGGAGCTCTGGTGCTATGGAGGTATGGAGCTCTGGAGGTATGGAGCTCTGGAGGTATGGAGCTATGGAGCCCTGGAGCTCTGGAGGTATGGAGCTATGGTGCTATGGAGCTCTGAAGCCATGGAGCTCTGGTGCTATGGAGCTATGGAGCTCTGGTGCTATGGAGCTATGGAGGTATGGAGCCACCAGCCAGCACCCTCCGTGGCTGGATCAATGGAAGTGTTTTAGGTACCAGGCAGCCAAAGGGCCGAGGCCTCACGCTCGACCACGCCGGCGCAGAGTTCCAGCCGCTCGGATAAGCTCTGCCACTCACCCGCCGCGCAGCCACCGGTAACGGGGAAATGTCGCCGCCTTGTGGACACGCCGTTGTAAATGAATGGGCTTTCGCACTTAGTGCAATTTTCGCCAACTCTCTGACTGGAGCTATGGAAGTATGGAGCTATGGAGCCACCAGCCACCCAGGCTGGAGCTATGGAGCTCTGGAGGTATGGAGCTCTGGTGCTATGGAAGTATGGAGCTATGGAGCTATGGAAGTATGGAGCTATGGAGCTATGGAGCTCTGGAAGTATGGAGCTATGGAGCTCTGGAGGTATGGAGCTATGGAGCCCTGGAGCCCTGGAGCTATGGAGCCCTGGAGCTATGGAGCTATGGAGCCCTGGAGCTATGGAGCTATGGAGCTCTGGTGCTATGGAGCTATGGAGCTCTGGTGCTATGGAGCTATGGAGCTCTGGTGCTATGGAGCTATGGAGCTCTGGTGCTATGGAGCTATGGAGCTCTGGAAGTATGGAGCTATGGAGCTCTGGAGGTATGGAGCTATGGAGCTCTGGAGGTATGGAGCTATGGAGCCCTGGAGCTATGGAGCCCTGGAGCTATGGAAGTATGGAGCTCTGGGTCTATGGAGCTATGGAGCTCTGGTGCTATGGAGCTATGGAGCTCTGGAGCTATGGAGCTCTGGAGGTATGGAGCTATGGAGCTCTGGAGGTATGGAGCTATGGAGCTATGGAAGTATGGAGCTCTGGTGCTATGGAGCTATGGAGCTCTGGTGCTATGGAGCTATGGAGCTCTGGTGCTATAGAGCTATGGAGCTATGGAGCTCTGGAAGTATGGAGCTCTGGTGCTATGGAGCTATGGAGCTCTGGTGCTATGGAGCTATGGAGCTATGGAGCTCTGGTGCTATGGAGCTATGGAGCTCTGGTGCTATGGAGCTATGGAGCTCTGGTGCTATGGAGCTATGGAGCTCTGGTGCTATGGAGCTCTGGTGCTATGGAGCTATGGAGCTCTGGTGCTATGGAGCTCTGGAGCTCTGGAGGTATGGAGCTATGGAGCCACCAGCCAGCACCCTCCGTGGCTGGATCAATGGAAGTGTTTTAGGTACCAGGCAGCCAAAGGGCCGAGGCCTCACGCTCGACCACGCCGGCGCAGAGTTCCAGCCGCTCGGATAAGCTCTGTCACTCACCCGCCGCGCAGCCACCGGTAACGGGGAAATGTCGCCGCCTTGTGGACACACCGTTGTAAATGAATGGGCTTTCGCACTTAGTGCAATTTTAGCACACTCTCTGACTGGAGCTATGGAAGTATGGAGCTATGGAGCCACCAGCCACCCAGGCTGGAGCTATGGAGCTATGGAGCTCTGGTGCTATGGAGCTATGGAGCTCTGGTGCTATGGAGCTATGGAGCTCTGGTGCTATGGAGCTATGGAGCTCTGGTGCTATGGAGCTATGGAGCTCTGGTGCTATGGAGCTATGGAGCTCTGGTGCTATGGAGCTATGGAGCTCTGGTGCTATGGAGCTATGGAGCTATGGAGCCACCAGCCAGCACCCTCCGTGGCTGGATCAATGGAAGTGTTTTAGGTACCAGGCAGCCAAAGGGCCGGGGCCTCACGCTCGACCACGCCGGCGCAGAGTTCCAGCCGCTCGGATAAGCTCTGTCACTCACCCGCCACGCAGCCACCGGTAACGGGGAAATGTCGCCGCCTGGCGGACACGCCGTTGTAAATGAATGGGCTTTCGCACTTAGTGCAATTTTCGCCAACTCTCTGACTGGAGCTATGGAAGTATGGAGCTATGGAGCCACCAGCCACCCAGGCTGGAGCTATGGAGCTCTGGAGGTATGGAGCTATGGAGCTCTGGTGCTATGGAGCTATGGAGCTCTGGTGCTATGGAGCTATGGAGCTCTGGTGCTATGGAGCTATGGAGCTCTGGTGCTATGGAGCTATGGAGCTCTGGTGCTATGGAGCTATGGAGCTATGGAGCTCTGGTGCTATGGAGCTATGGAGCTATGGAGCTATGGAGCTCTGGTGCTATGGAGCTATGGAGCTCTGGAGGTATGGAGCTATGGAGGTATGGAGCTCTGGTGCTATGGAGCTATGGAGCTCTGGTGCTATGGAGCTATGGAGCTCTGGTGCTATGGAGCTATGGAGCTCTGGTGCTATGGAGCTATGGAGCTCTGGTGCTATGGAGCTCTGGTGCTATGGAGCTATGGAGCTCTGGTGCTATGGAGCTCTGGAGCTCTGGAGGTATGGAGCTATGGAGGTATGGAGCCACCAGCCAGCACCCTCCGTGGCTGGATCAATGGAAGTGTTTAGGTACCAGGCGGCCAAAGTGCCGAGGCCTCACGCTCGACCACGCCGGCGCAGAGTTCCAGCCGCTCGGATGAGCTCTGTCACTCTCCCGCCGCGCAGCCACCGGTAACGGGGAAATGTCGCCGCCTTGTGGACACGCCGTTGTAAATGAATGGGCTTTCGCACTTAGTGCAATTTTCGCCAACTCTCTGACTTAGAGCTATGGAAGTATGGAGCTATGGAGCCACCAGCCACCCAGGCTGGAGCTATGGAGCTCTGGAGCTATGGAGCTCTGGTGCTATGGAGCTATGGAGCTCTGGTGCTATGGAGCTCTGGAGCTCTGGTGCTATGGAGCTATGGAGCTCTGGTGCTATGGAGCTATGGAGCTCTGGTGCTATGGAGCTATGGAGCTCTGGTGCTATGGAGCTCTGGAGCTCTGGTGCTATGGAGCTATGGAGCTCTGGTGCTATGGAGCTATGGAGCTCTGGTGCTATGGAGCTATGGAGCTCTGGTGCTATGGAGCTATGGAGCTGGTGCTATGGAGCTATGGAGCTCTGGTGCTATGGAGCTATGGAGCTCTGGTGCTATGGAGCTATGGAGCTCTGGTGCTATGGAGCTATGGAGCTATGGAGCCACCAGCCAGCACCCTCCGTGGCTGGATCAATGGAAGTGTTTTAGGTACCAGGCAGCCAAAGGGCCGGGGCCTCACGCTCGACCACGCCGGCGCAGAGTTCCAGCCGCTCGGATAAGCTCTGTCACTCACCCGCCACGCAGCCACCGGTAACGGGGAAATGTCGCCGCCTGGCGGACACGCCGTTGTAAATGAATGGGCTTTCGCACTTAGTGCAATTTTCGCCAACTCTCTGACTGGAGCTATGGAAGTATGGAGCTATGGAGCCACCAGCCACCCAGGCTGGAGCTATGGAGCTCTGGAGGTATGGAGCTATGGAGCTCTGGTGCTATGGAGCTATGGAGCTCTGGTGCTATGGAGCTATGGAGCTCTGGTGCTATGGAGCTATGGAGC
>NW_028232013.1:420000-437500 GCF_054491065.1 Syngnathus leptorhynchus
GAGTGCCAGTCGGTCAGTTGGGTGAGGGGGTACTCGGAGGCCCGCCGGGAGCAGACGGGCGACCGGGGATGGGGGGCGTACGCGGGCGGGCGCCGGGAGAAGACGGCCCGTCCGGGGTCGAATCTCGGCCTGTGTTTTCGGAGCCGGCCGGGCATCACGCTCCCTCCTTGGATGGACAACATTCGTAGTTGACACTTTGTGTCATTTTATCCGAGCGGGCGGGCGCCTCGAGAGGCGGACCGTCCGGGGCGACTCTCGGCCTGTGTTTTCGGAGCCGGCCGGGCCTCACGCTCCCTCCTTGGATGGACAACATTCGTAGTTGACACTTTGTGTCATTTTATCCGAGCGGGCGGGCGCCGCGAGGCGGACCGTCCGGGGCGACTCTCGGCCTGTGTTTTCGGAGCCGGCCGGGCATCACGCTCCCTCCTTGGATGGACAACATTCGTAGTTGACACTTTGTGTCATTTTATCCGAGCGGGCGGGCGCCTCGAGAGGCGGACCGTCCGGGGCGACTCTCGGCCTGTGTTTTCGGAGCCGGCCGGGCCTCACGCTCCCTCCTTGGATGGACAACATTCGTAGTTGACACTTTGTGTCATTTTATCCGAGCAGACGGGCGCCGCGAGGCGGACCGTCCGGGGCGACTCTCGGCCTGTGTTTTCGGAGCCGGCCGGGCATCACGCTCCCTCCTTGGATGGACAACATTCGTAGTTGACACTTTGTGTCATTTTATCCGAGCGGGCGGGCGCCTCGAGAGGCGGACCGTCCGGGGCGACTCTCGGCCTGTGTTTTCGGAGCCGGCCGGGCCTCACCTTGGATGGACAACATTCGTAGTTGACACTTTGTGTCATTTTATCCGAGCAGACGGGCGCCGCGAGGCGACCGTCCGGGGCGACTCTCGGCCTGTGTTTAAGGAGCCGGCCGGGCATCACGCTCCTTCCTTGGATGGACAACATTCGTAGTTGACACTTTGTGTCATTTTATCCGAGCGGGCGGGCGCCGCGAGGCGGACCGTCCGGGGCGACTCTCGGCCTGTGTTTAAGGAGCCGGCCGGGCATCACGCTCCTTCCTTGGATGGACAACATTCGCAGTTGACACTTTGTGTCATTTTATCCGAGCAGACGGGCGCCGCGAGGCGGACCGTCCGGGGCGACTCTCGGCCTGTGTTTTCGGAGCCGGCCGGGCATCACGCTCCCTCCTTGGATGGACAACATTCGTAGTTGACACTTTGTGTCATTTTATCCGAGCAGACGGGCGCCGCGAGGCGGACCGTCCGGGGCGACTCTCGGCCTGTGTTTAAGGAGCCGGCCGGGCATCACGCTCCTTCCTTGGATGGACAACATTCGCAGTTGACACTTTGTGTCATTTTGTTCGGCCTGTGTTTAAGGAGGCGGCCGTCCTCCACTCGGTCCGTGTTTAAGGAGCGACACTCGCGCTCCGGTTCGGCCTGTATTTAGGGAGGCGGCCGTCCTCCGCTTGGTCTGTGTTAAGGGCGACACTCTGTCCATGTTTGAGGAGCCTGGCCCTGACGCTCCTCTCCGGCCTGTGTTTAAGGAGGCGGCCGTCCTCCCCTTGGTCCGTGTTAAGGGCGACACTCGGTCCATGTTTGAGGAGCCTGGCCCTGACGCTCCTCTCCGGCCTGTGTTTAAGGAGGCGGCCGTCCTCCCCTTGGTCCGTGTTAAGGGCGACACTCGGTCCATGTTTGAGGAGCCTGGCCCTGACGCTCCTCTCCGGCCTGTGTTTAAGGAGGCGGCCGTCCTCCCCTTGGTCTGTGTTAAGGGCGACACTCGGTCCATGTTTGAGGAGCCTGGCCCTGACGCTCCTCTCCGGCCTGTGTTTAAGGAGGCGGCCGTCCTCCCCTTGGTCCGTGTTAAGGGCGACACTCGGTCCATGTTTGAGGAGCCTGGCCCTGACGCTCCTCTCCGGCCTGTGTTTAAGGAGGCGGCCGTCCTCCCCTTGGTCCGTGTTAAGGGCGACACTCGGTCCATGTTTGAGGAGCCTGGCCCTGACGCTCCTCTCCGGCCTGTGTTTAAGGAGGCGGCCGTCCTCCCCTTGGTCTGTGTTAAGGGCGACACTCTGTCCATGTTTGAGGAGCCTGGCCCTGACGCTCCTCTCCGGCCTGTGTTTAAGGAGGCGGCCGTCCTCCCCTTGGTCTGTGTTAAGGGCGACACTCGGTCCATGTTTGAGGAGCCTGGCCCTGACGCTCCTCTCCGGCCTGTGTTTAAGGAGGCGGCCGTCCTCCCCTTGGTCTGTGTTAAGGGCGACACTCTGTCCATGTTTGAGGAGCCTGGCCCTGACGCTCCTCTCCGGCCTGTGTTTAAGGAGGCGGCCGTCCTCCCCTTGGTCTGTGTTAAGGGCGACACTCGGTCCGTGTTTAAGGAGCGGCCCTCGCGCTCCGGTTCGGCCTGTATTTAGGGAGGCGGCCGTCCTCCGCTTGGTCTGTGTTAAGGGCGACACTCGGTCCGTGTTTAAGGAGCCGGCCCTGACGCTCCTCTTCGGCCTGTGTTTAAGGAGGCGGCCGTCCTCCACTTCCTTCCATGCACCACCACATTCGCAGTTGACACTTTGCCATTTTTTCAGAGAGGTGACACTTAGTCGTTTTTTCGAAAGTTGACACTTAGTCGTTTTTTCGAAAGTTGACACTTTGCCGTTTTTTCAGAGAGGCGACACTTAGTCGTTTTTTCGAAAGTTGACACTTAGCCGTTTTTTCGAAAGTTGACACTTAGCCGTTTTTTCGAAAGTTGACACTTAGCCGTTTTTTCGAAAGTTGACACTTAGTCACTTTTTCGCCACAGTGACACCTCCAGCGCGTGCCACGGCGCTTTTCAGGTCTTCTATCCGACCTTGTGCTGTCGAGGACGGCGTGTCCGACGCCGTGGGGAGACCAGCACCATCTCCTCCATACTCGTAAACGGGGTGCTTTGGAAAACGGGGGGAAAGTCGATGAGTACACTGACTACTGGGACCATTTCATTGTACTCTGGCGCACCTGAAGACCAAAAAAGGTACTGCACCTTAGCCCGGGTACCTCACCCCCTGGTACCTCGAGGAGAACTTAGAAAAATTTCGACAAATTTTTGGTGAGCTCCAGGGAGAGAGGCTGATTTTTCGCTTTTTGAGGCCGACCGCCGAACCGGCGCGGGGCGGACTCACAAGCCCCGCAGAGCCGTGGGCACTTAGTCGTTTTTTCAGAGAGGCGACACTTAGTCGTTTTTTCAGAGGCGACACTTAGTCGTTTTTTCGAAAGTTGACACTTAGCCGTTTTTTCGAAAGTCGACACTTAGCCGTTTTTTTGGAAAGTTGACACTTAGTCGTTTTTTCGAAAGTTGACACTTAGTCGTTTTTTCGCCACAATTGGCTCTGAGCTCCAGGGGGAGAGCCTGGTTTTGCCTTATTTCAGGCCGGCTGGGGAACCGGCGCGGGTCGGATGCACGAGCCCGGCAGAGCCGTGGGCACTTAGAAAATTTTCGCCGATTAAGCTGGGACCTCCAGGCGGAGACCGGCATTCCTCGTCCTCGGGGTTCGACCCAGGAACCGGCGCTGGGCAGACGCCGTAGCCACGCAGAGCCGTGGGCACTTAGAAAATATTCGCCAAGTTGGCTCTGAGCTCCAGGCGGAGAGGCTGGTTTTGCCTTATTTCAGGCCGGCTGGGGAACCGGCGCGGGTCGGATGCACGAGCCCGCAGAGCCGTGGGCACTTTGCCATTTTCTCAGAGTCGACACTTAGTCGTTTTTTCAGAGAGGCGACACTCTGTCGTTTTTTCGAAAGTTGACACTTTGCCGTTTTTTCAGAGAGGCGACACTTAGCCGTTTTTTCGAAAGTTGACACTTAGCCGTTTTTTCGAAAGTCGACACTTAGCCGTTTTTTCAGAGATGTGACACTTTGCCGTTTTTTCGAAAGTCGACACTTAGCCGTTTTTTCAGAGATGTGACACTTAGAAACTTTTTGCCAAGTTGGCTGTGAGCTCCAGGAGGAGACCGTTATTTTTCGTCATTCGAGGCCGACTGCGGAACCGGCGCTGGGCGGACGCCAAAGCTCGGCAGGGCCGTGGGCACTTAGAAACTTTTTGCCAAGTTGGCTGTGAGCTCCAGGAGGAGACCGTTATTTTTCGTCATTCGAGGCCGACTGCGGAACCGGCGCTGGGCGGACGCCAAAGCTCGGCAGGGCCGTGGGCACTTAGAAACTTTTTGCCAAGTTGGCTGTGAGCTCCAGGAGGAGACCGTTATTTTTCGTCATTCGAGGCCGACTGCGGAACCGGCGCTGGGCGGACGCCAAAGCTCGGCAGGGCCGTGGGCACTTAGAAACTTTTTGCCAAGTTGGCTGTGAGCTCCAGGAGGAGACCGTTATTTTTCGTCATTCGAGGCCGACTGCGGAACCGGCGCTGGGCGGACGCCAAAGCTCGGCAGGGCCGTGGGCAATTAGAAACTTTTTGCCAAGTTGGCTGTGAGCTCCAGGAGGAGACCGTTATTTTTCGTCATTCGAGGCCGACTGCGGAACCGGCGCTGGGCGGACGCCAAAGCTCGGCAGGGCCGTGGGCACTTAGAAACTTTTTGCCAAGTTGGCTGTGAGCTCCAGGAGGAGACCGTTATTTTTCGTCATTCGAGGCCGACTGCGGAACCGGCGCTGGGCGGACGCCAAAGCTCGGCAGGGCCGTGGGCACTTAGAAACTTTTTGCCAAGTTGGCTGTGAGCTCCAGGAGGAGACCGTTATTTTTCGTCATTCGAGGCCGACTGCGGAACCGGCGCTGGGCGGACGCCAAAGCTCGGCAGGGCCGTGGGCACTTAGAAACTTTTTGCCAAGTTGGCTGTGAGCTCCAGGAGGAGACCGTTATTTTTCGTCATTCGAGGCCGACTGCGGAACCGGCGCTGGGCGGACGCCAAAGCTCGGCAGGGCCGTGGGCACTTAGAAACTTTTTGCCAAGTTGGCTGTGAGCTCCAGGAGGAGACCGTTATTTTTCGTCATTCGAGGCCGACTGCGGAACCGGCGCTGGGCGGACGCCAAAGCTCGGCAGGGCCGTGGGCACTTAGAAACTTTTTGCCAAGTTGGCTGTGAGCTCCAGGAGGAGACCGTTATTTTTCGTCATTCGAGGCCGACTGCGGAACCGGCGCTGGGCGGACGCCAAAGCTCGGCAGGGCCGTGGGCACTTAGAAACTTTTTGCCAAGTTGGCTGTGAGCTCCAGGAGGAGACCGTTATTTTTCGTCATTCTAGGCCGGCTGCAGAACCGGCGCGGGTCGGATGCACGAGCCCGCAGAGCCGTGGGCACTTTGCCACTTTTTCGCCACAATTGGCTGTGAGCTCCAGGAGGAGACCGTTATTTTTCGTCATTCTAGGCCGGTTGCAGAACCGGCGCGGCTCGGATGCACGAGCCCGCAGAGCCGTGGGCACTTAGAAAATTTTCAGAGAGGCGACACTTTGCCATTTTTTCAGAGAGGTGACACTTAGTCGTTTTTTCGAAAGTTGACACTTAGCCGTTTTTTCGAAAGTTGACACTTAGTCGTTTTTTCGAAAGTTGACACTTAGTCGTTTTTTCGCCAAAGTGCCCACCTCCAGCGCGTGCCACGGCGCTTTCCAGGTCTTCTATCCGACCTTGTGCTGTCGAGGACGGCGTGTCCGACGCCGTGGGGAGACCAGCACCATCTCCTCCATACTCGTAAACGAGGTGCTTTGGAAAACGGGGGGAAAGTCGATGAGTACACTGACTACTGGGACCATTTCATTGTACTCTGGCGCACCTGAAGACCAAAAAAGGTACTGCACCTTAGCCCGGGTACCTCACCCCCTGGTACCTCGAGGAGAACTTAGAAAAATTTCGACAAATTTTTGGTGAGCTCCAGGGAGAGAGGCTGATTTTTTGCTTTTTGAGGCCGACCGCCGAACCGGCGCGGGGCGGACTCACAAGCCCCGCAGAGCCGTGGGCACTTAGTCGTTTTTTCGAAAGTTGACACTTAGCCGTTTTTTCGAAAGTTGACACTTAGCCGTTTTTTCGAAAGTCGACACTTAGCCGTTTTTTCGAAAGTTGACACTTAGTCGTTTTTTCGCCGATTTTGCTGGGACCTCCAGGCGAGGACCGGCGTTTTTCGTCTTCCGGGTCCGACCCGGGAACCAGCGCCGAGCGGACACATTCGCTCGCTAGTGCCGTTGGCACTTAGAAAATTTTTCGTTTGTCATGAGCTCCGGGCGGAGACCGGCGTTTTTCGTCTTCCGGGTTTGACCCGGGAACCAGCGCCGAGCGGACACATTCGCTCGCTAGTGCCGTTGGCACTTAGAAAATTTTTCGTTTGTCATGAGCTCCGGGCGGAGACCGGCGTTTTTCGTCTTCCGGGTTCGACCCGGGAACCAGCGCCGAGCGGACACATTCGCTCGCTAGTGCCGTTGGCACTTAGAAAATTTTTCGTTTGTCATGAGCTCCGGGCGGAGACCGGCGTTTTTCGTCTTCCGGGTCCGACCCGGGAACCAGCGCCGAGCGGACACATTCGCTCGCTAGTGCCGTTGGCACTTAGAAAATTTTTCGTTTGTCATGAGCTCCGGGCGGAGACCGGCGTTTTTCGTCTTCCGGGTTCGACCCGGGAACCAGCGCCGAGCGGACACATTCGCTCGCTAGTGCCGTTGGCACTTAGAAAATTTTTCGTTTGTCATGAGCTCCGGGCGAGGACCGGCGTTTTTCGTCTTCCGGGTTCGACCCGGGAACCAGCGCCGAGCGGACACATTCGCTCGCTAGTGCCGTTGGCACTTAGAAAATTTTTCGTTTGTCATGAGCTCCGGGCGGAGACCGGCGTTTTTCGTCTTCCGGGTTCGACCCGGGAACCAGCGCCGAGCGGACACATTCGCTCGCTAGTGCCGTTGGCACTTAGAAAATTTTTCGTTTGTCATGAGCTCCGGGCGAGGACCGGCGTTTTTCGTCTTCCGGGTTCGACCCGGGAACCAGCGCCGAGCGGACACATTCGCTCGCTAGTGCCGTTGGCACTTAGAAAATTTTTCGTTTGTCATGAGCTCCGGGCGGAGAGCGGCGTTTTTCGTCTTCCGGGTTCGACCCGGGAACCAGCGCCGAGCGGACACATTCGCTCGCTAGTGCCGTTGGCACTTAGAAAATTTTTCGTTTGTCATGAGCTCCGGGCGAGGACCGGCGTTTTTCGTCTTCCGGGTTCGACCCGGGAACCAGCGCCGAGCGGACACATTCGCTCGCTAGTGCCGTTGGCACTTAGAAAATTTTTCGTTTGTCATGAGCTCCGGGCGGAGAGCGGCGTTTTTCGTCTTCCGGGTTCGACCCGGGAACCAGCGCCGAGCGGACACATTCGCTCGCTAGTGCCGTTGGCACTTAGAAAATTTTTCGTTTGTCATGAGCTCCGGGCGAGGACCGGCGTTTTTCGTCTTCCGGGTTCGACCCGGGAACCAGCGCCGAGCGGACACATTCGCTCGCTAGTGCCGTTGGCACTTAGAAAATTTTTCGTTTGTCATGAGCTCCGGGCGGAGACCGGCATTTTTCGTCATTCGAGGCCGACGGGGGAACCAGCCGGAGCGGACACGTTTGCTCGGAAGAGCCGTTGGCACTTAGAAAAAATTCCGTGTCTCGTGAGCTCCAGGGGGGACAGGCTGGTTTTATTCATCCGTAGCCGACATGGGAACCAGCGCGGAGCGGATTGGTGTTGCGCTGCCATATACCTCATCTCTCTCAGGAGTCCCCCCCTTATACGTGCCGATGGTGTTTTGGAAAACGGGGGGTAACTGGATGAGTACACTGACTAGGGGGACCAGTACACTAGCGAGTGGGACCAGTACACTGACTAGTGGGACCAACACACTATGAGCGCCTGGTACCTAAAATGGAAGTATAGAGGCCGAATTTCGGGCAAGATCACGCCGGGTTAGGCTTCCAGGACCTCGGCTAAGCAATTTTAACGGGTCGCCCGGTTCTTTTTTGATCCAGCCCGGTTCTTTTTTTATCCAGCCTGGTTCTTTTTACACTTCCAGCTGGAGCTCGGGAGCGGCTTTTTGCACAAGATCACGCCGTGTTAGGCTTCCAGGACCTCGGCTAAGCAATTTTAACGGGTCGCCCGGTTCTTTTTTGATCCAGCCCGGTTCTTTTTTTTATCCAGCCTGGTTCTTTTTACACTTCCAGCTGGAGCTCGGGAGCGGCTTTTTGCACAAGATCACGCCGTGTTAGGCTTCCAGGACCTCGGCTAAGCAATTTTAACGGGTCGCCCGGTTCTTTTTTGATCCAGCCCGGTTCTTTTTTTTATCCAGCCCGGTTCTTTTTACACTTCCAGCTGGAGCTCGGGAGCGGCTTTTTGCACAAGATCACGCCGTGTTAGGCTTCCAGGACCTCGGCTAAGCAATTTTAACGGGTCGCCCGGTTCTTTTTTTTATCCAGCCCGGTTCTTTTTTTTATCCAGCCCGGTTCTTTTTACACTTCCAGCTGAAGCTCGGGAGCGGCTTTTTGCACAAGAACACGCCGTGTTAGGCTTCCAGGACCTCGGCTAAGCAATTTTAACGGGTCGCCCGGTTCTTTTTTGATCCAGCCCGGTTCTTTTTTTTATCCAGCCCGGTTCTTTTTACACTTCCAGCTGGAGCTCGGGAGCGGCTTTTTGCACAAGATCACGCCGGGTTAGGCTTCCAGGACCTCGGCTAAGCAATTTTAACGGGTCGCCCGGTTCTTTTTTGATCCAGCCCGGTTCTTTTTTTTATCCAGCCCGGTTCTTTTTACACTTCCAGCTGGAGCTCGGGAGCGGCTATTTGCACAAGATCACGCCGTGTTAGGCTTCCAGGACCTCGGCTAAGCAATTTTAACGGGTCGCCCGGTTCTTTTTTGATCCAGCCCGGTTCTTTTTTTATCCAGCCTGGTTCTTTTTACACTTCCAGCTGGAGCTCGGGAGCGGCTTTTTGCACAAGATCACGCCGTGTTAGGCTTCCAGGACCTCGGCTAAGCAATTTTAACGGGTCGCCCGGTTCTTTTTTGATCCAGCCCGGTTCTTTTTTTTATCCAGCCTGGTTCTTTTTACACTTCCAGCTGGAGCTCGGGAGCGGCTTTTTGCACAAGATCACGCCGTGTTAGGCTTCCAGGACCTCGGCTAAGCAATTTTAACGGGTCGCCCGGTTCTTTTTTGATCCAGCCCGGTTCTTTTTTTTATCCAGCCCGGTTCTTTTTACACTTCCAGCTGGAGCTCGGGAGCGGCTTTTTGCACAAGATCACGCCGTGTTAGGCTTCCAGGACCTCGGCTAAGCAATTTTAACGGGTCGCCCGGTTCTTTTTTTTATCCAGCCCGGTTCTTTTTTTATCCAGCCCGGTTCTTTTTACACTTCCAGCTGAAGCTCGGGAGCGGCTTTTTGCACAAGAACACGCCGTGTTAGGCTTCCAGGACCTCGGCTAAGCAATTTTAACGGGTCGCCCGGTTCTTTTTTGATCCAGCCCGGTTCTTTTTTTTATCCAGCCCGGTTCTTTTTACACTTCCAGCTGGAGCTCGGGAGCGGCTATTTGCACAAGATCACGCCGTGTTAGGCTTCCAGGACCTCGGCTAAGCAATTTTAACGGGTCGCCCGGTTCTTTTTTGATCCAGCCCGGTTCTTTTTTTTATCCAGCCCGGTTCTTTTTACACTTCCAGCTGGAGCTCGGGAGCGGCTTTTTGCACAAGATCACGCCGGGTTAGGCTTCCAGGACCTCGGCTAAGCAATTTTAACGGGTCCCCCGGTTCTTTTTTGATCCAGCCCGGTTCTTTTTTTATCCAGCCCGGTTCTTTTTACACTTCCAGCTGGAGCTCGGGAGCGGCTTTTTGCACAAGATCACGCCGTGTTAGGCTTCCAGGACCTCGGGTAAGCAATTTTAACGGGTCGCCCGGTTCTTTTTTGATCCAGCCCGGTTCTTTTTTTTATCCAGCCCGGTTCTTTTTACACTTCCAGCTGGAGCTCGGGAGCGGCTTTTTGCACAAGATCACGCCGGGTTAGGCTTCCAGGACCTCGGCTAAGCAATTTTAACGGGTCGCCCGGTTCTTTTTTGATCCAGCCCGGTTCTTTTTTTATCCAGCCCGGTTCTTTTTACACTTCCAGCTGGAGCTCGGGAGCGGCTTTTTGCACAAGATCACGCCGGGTTAGGCTTCCAGGACCTCGGCTAAGCAATTTTAACGGGTCCCCCGGTTCTTTTTTGATCCAGCCCGGTTCTTTTTTTATCCAGCCCGGTTCTTTTTACACTTCCAGCTGGAGCTCGGCAGCGGCTTTTTGCACAAGATCACGCCGTGTTAGGCTTCCAGGACCTCGGCTAAGCAATTTTAACGGGTCGCCCGGTTCTTTTTTTGATCCAGCCCGGTTCTTTTTTTTATCCAGCCCGGTTCTTTTTACACTTCCAGCTGGAGCTCGGGAGCGGCTTTTTGCACAAGATCACGCCGTGTTAGGCTTCCAGGACCTCGGCTCAGCAATTTTAACGGGTCGCCCGGTTCTTTTTTGATCCAGCCCGGTTCTTTTTTTTATCCAGCCTGGTTCTTTTTACACTTCCAGCTGGAGCTCGGGAGCGGCTTTTTGCACAAGAACACGCCGTGTTAGGCTTCCAGGACCTCGGCTAAGCAATTTTAACGGGTCGCCCGGTTCTTTTTTGATCCAGCCCGGTTCTTTTTTTATCCAGCCCGGTTCTTTTTACACTTCCAGCTGGAGCTCGGGAGCGGCTTTTTGCACAAGATCACGCCGTGTTAGGCTTCCAGGACCTCGGGTAAGCAATTTTAACGGGTCGCCCGGTTCTTTTTTGATCCAGCCCGGTTCTTTTTCCACTTCCAGCTGGAGCTCAGCAGCGGCTTTTTGCACAAGATCACGCCGGGTTAGGCTTCCAGGACCTCGGCTAAGCACTTGTAACGGGCCCTGGTCCACCCCTGCCAGCGCATTTCAAAACTTGGCATTAATTTCGACCTAAGAGACGAAGTCTGATTTTTTTCTACCACTTGGGCGGCCTTTTTGCACCCAGAACACCCGCACCGGCACCATAAATTCGAAGGGTGCCGAGTGCGTCGGCGCAGATTCTGCGACGGAGTGACACTTCCCTCTTGTGGACATTCGGCGGTAGGTGAAATGCGCACTCGGTCTTCTCTTTTCTTTTCCTTCCAGTGAAACTTTGGCAACATTCTGCGAGCTGCTGGCTTCCAGAACCTCGGCCAAGCAGGTGGAGGATTTTTTTCCACTTCCAGCTGGAGGTGAGGAGGGACTTTTTGGGCAAGATCACGCCGACTTAGCAAGCAAGGTGGAAGTGCCAGCATGCTCCGTGGCTGGAAGTGTGGATGTGCCAGCACCCTCCCTGCCTATGGAAGTGTGGAGCTCCAGCACCCTCCCTGCCTATGGAAGTGTGGAGCTCCAGCACCCTCCCTGCCTATGGAAGTGTGGAGCTCCAGCACCCTCCCTGCCTATGGAAGTGTGGAGCTCCAGCACCCTCCCTGCCTATGGAAGTGTGGAGCTCCAGCACCCTCCCTGCCTATGGAAGTGTGGAGCTCCAGCACCCTCCCTGCCTATGGAAGTGTGGAGCTCCAGCACCCTCCCTGCCTATGGAAGTGTGGAGCTCCAGCACCCTCCCTGCCTATGGAAGTGTGGAGCTCCAGCACCCTCCCTGCCTATGGAAGTGTGGAGCTCCAGCACCCTCCCTGCCTAGGGAAGTGTGGAGCTCCAGCACCGTGCCTATGGAAGTGTGGAGCTCCAGCACCCTCCCTGCCTATGGAAGTGTGGAGCTCCAGCACCCTCCCTGCCTATGGAAGTGTGGAGCTCCAGCACCCTCCCTGCCTATGGAAGTGTGGAGCTCCAGCACCCTCCCTGCCTATGGAAGTGTGGAGCTCCAGCACCCTCCCTGCCTATGGAAGTGTGGAGCTCCAGCACCCTCCCTGCCTATGGAAGTGTGGAGCTCCAGCACCCTCCCTGCCTATGGAAGTGTGGAGCTCCAGCACCCTCCCTGCCTATGGAAGTGTGGAGCTCCAGCACCCTCCCTGCCTATGGAAGTGTGGAGCTCCAGCACCCTCCCTGCCTATGGAAGTGTGGAGCTCCAGCACCCTCCCTGCCTATGGAAGTGTGGAGCTCCAGCACCCTCCCTGCCTATGGAAGTGTGGAGCTCCAGCACCCTCCCTGCCTATGGAAGTGTGGAGCTCCAGCACCCTCCCTGCCTATGGAAGTGTGGAGCTCCAGCACCCTCCCTGCCTATGGAAGTGTGGAGCTCCAGCACCCTCCCTGCCTATGGAAGTGTGGAGCTCCAGCACCCTCCCTGCCTATGGAAGTGTGGAGCTCCAGCACCCTCCCTGCCTATGGAAGTGTGGAGCTCCAGCACCCTCCCTGCCTATGGAAGTGTGGAGCTCCAGCACCCTCCCTGCCTATGGAAGTGTGGAGCTCCAGCACCCTCCCTGCCTATGGAAGTGTGGAGCTCCAGCACCCTCCCTGCCTATGGAAGTGTGGAGCTCCAGCACCCTCCCTGCCTATGGAAGTGTGGAGCTCCAGCACCCTCCCTGCCTATGGAAGTGTGGAGCTCCAGCACCCTCCCTGCCTATGGAAGTGTGGAGCTCCAGCACCCTCCCTGCCTATGGAAGTGTGGGGCTCCAGCACCCTCCCTGCCTATGGAAGTGTGGAGCTCCAGCACCCTCCCTGCCTATGGAAGTGTGGAGCTCCAGCACCCTCCCTGCCTATGGAAGTGTGGAGCTCCAGCACCCTCCCTGCCTATGGAAGTGTGGAGCTCCAGCACCCTCCCTGCCTATGGAAGTGTGGAGCTCCAGCACCCTCCCTGCCTATGGAAGTGTGGAGCTCCAGCACCCTCCCTGCCTATGGAAGTGTGGAGCTCCAGCACCCTCCCTGCCTATGGAAGTGTGGAGCTCCAGCACCCTCCCTGCCTATGGAAGTGTGGAGCTCCAGCACCCTCCCTGCCTATGGAAGTGTGGAGCTCCAGCACCCTCCCTGCCTATGGAAGTGTGGAGCTCCAGCACCCTCCCTGCCTATGGAAGTGTGGAGCTCCAGCACCCTCCCTGCCTATGGAAGTGTGGAGCTCCAGCACCCTCCCTGCCTATGGAAGTGTGGAGCTCCAGCACCCTCCCTGCCTATGGAAGTGTGGAGCTCCAGCACCCTCCCTGCCTATGGAAGTGTGGAGCTCCAGCACCCTCCCTGCCTATGGAAGTGTGGAGCTCCAGCACCCTCCCTGCCTATGGAAGTGTGGAGCTCCAGCACCCTCCCTGCCTATGGAAGTGTGGAGCTCCAGCACCCTCCCTGCCTATGGAAGTGTGGAGCTCCAGCACCCTCCCTGCCTATGGAAGTGTGGAGCTCCAGCACCCTCCCTGCCTATGGAAGTGTGGAGCTCCAGCACCCTCCCTGCCTATGGAAGTGTGGAGCTCCAGCACCCTCCCTGCCTATGGAAGTGTGGAGCTCCAGCACCCTCCCTGCCTATGGAAGTGTGGAGCTCCAGCACCCTCCCTGCCTATGGAAGTGTGGAGCTCCAGCACCCTCCCTGCCTATGGAAGTGTGGAGCTCCAGCACCCTCCCTGCCTATGGAAGTGTGGAGCTCCAGCACCCTCCCTGCCTATGGAAGTGTGGAGCTCCAGCACCCTCCCTGCCTATGGAAGTGTGGAGCTCCAGCACCCTCCCTGCCTATGGAAGTGTGGAGCTCCAGCACCCTCCCTGCCTATGGAAGTGTGGAGCTCCAGCACCCTCCGTGCCTAAGGAAGTGTGGAGCTCCAGCACCCTCCGTGCCTATGGAAGAGCCACCTCCGCGGGCATGCTGCTCAACCACGCCGGCCCAGAGTTCCAGCCGCTCGGCTACACTCTCTCACAAGCCCCGCCTGGAGCTCCCCAGCCCGCCCCTGGTACCTCAACTACCGAGGCCAGCCGCTCGACCAGGCCGGCCCAGAGTTCCAGCCGCTCGGATAAGCTCTGTCACTCTCCCGCTAAGCAGCCACCGGTAACGGGGAAATGTCGCCGCCTTGTGGACACGCCGTTGTAAATGAATGGGCTTTCGCACTTAGTGCAATTTTCGCCAGCTCCGTGGCTGCAAGTATGGAGCTATGGAGCTATGGAGCCACCAGACAGGCTGGAGCTCTGGAGCTATGGAAGTATGGAGCTCTGGAGCTATGGAGCTATGGAGCTATGGAGCTCTGGGGCTATGGAGCTATGGAGCTATGGAGCTCTGGAGCTCTGGTGCTATGGAGCTCTGGAGCTCTGGTGCTATGGAGCTATGGAGCTATGGAGCTATGGAGCTATGGAGCTATGGAAGTCTGGAGCTATGGAAGTATGGAGCTATGGAAGTATGGAGCTATGGAGCTATGGAGCTATGGAGCTATGGAGCCACCAGCCAGCACCCTCCGTGGCTCAACCACGCCGGCCCAGAGTTCCAGCCGCTCGGCTTCACTCTCTCACAAGCCCCGCCTGGAGCTCCCCAGCCCGCCCCTGGTACCTCAACTACCGAGGCCAGCCGCTCGACCAGGCCGGCCCAGAGTTCCAGCCGCTCGGCTTCACTCTCTCACAAGACCCGCCTGGAGCTCCCCGGCCCACCCCTGGTACCTCAACTACCGAGGCCAGCCGTTCGACCACGCCGGCGCAGAGTTCCAGCCGCTCGGATAAGCTCTGTCACTCTCCTGCCGCGCAGCCACCGGTAACGGGGAAATGTCGCCGCCTTGTGGACACGCCCTTGTAAATGAATGGGCTTTCGCACTTAGTGCAATTTTCGCCAACTCTCTGACTGGAGCTATGGAAGTATGGAGCTATGGAGCCACCAGCCACCCAGGCTGGAGCTATGGAGCTCTGGTGCTATGGAGCTCTGGTGCTATGGAGCTATGGAGCTCTGGAGCTCTGGTGCTATGGAGCTATGGAGCTCTGGAAGTATGGAGCTATGGAGCTCTGGAGGTATGGAGCTATGGAGCCCTGGAGCCCTGGAGCTATGGAGCCCTGGAGCTATGGAGCCCTGGAGCCCTGGAGCTATGGAGCCCTGGAGCTATGGAGCCCTGGAGCCCTGGAGCTATGGAGCCCTGGAGCTATGGAGCTATGGAGCTCTGGTGCTATGGAGCTATGGAGCTCTGGTGCTATGGAGCTATGGAGCTCTGGTGCTATGGAGCTATGGAGCTCTGGTGCTATGGAGCTATGGAGCTCTGGTGCTATGGAGCTATGGAGCTGGTGCTATGGAGCTATGGAGCTCTGGTGCTATGGAGCTATGGAGCTCTGGTGCTATGGAGCTCTGGTGCTATGGAGCTATGGAGCTCTGGTGCTATGGAGCTATGGAGCTCTGGTGCTATGGAGCTATGGAGCTCTGGTGCTATGGAGCTCTGGTGCTATGGAGCTATGGAGCTCTGGTGCTATGGAGCTCTGGAGCTCTGGAGGTATGGAGCTATGGAGGTATGGAGCCACCAGCCAGCACCCTCCGTGGCTGGATCAATGGAAGTGTTTAGGTACCAGGCGGCCAAAGTGCCGAGGCCTCACGCTCGACCACGCCGGCGCAGAGTTCCAGCCGCTCGGATGAGCTCTGTCACTCTCCCGCCGCGCAGCCACCGGTAACGGGGAAATGTCGCCGCCTTGTGGACACGCCGTTGTAAATGAATGGGCTTTCGCACTTAGTGCAATTTTCGCCAACTCTCTGACTTAGAGCTATGGAAGTATGGAGCCACCAGCCACCCAGGCTGGAGCTATGGAGCTCTGGAGCTATGGAGCTCTGGTGCTATGGAGCTATGGAGCTCTGGTGCTATGGAGCTCTGGAGCTCTGGTGCTATGGAGCTATGGAGCTCTGGTGCTATGGAGCTATGGAGCTCTGGTGCTATGGAGCTATGGAGCTCTGGTGCTATGGAGCTCTGGTGCTATGGAGCTCTGGTGCTATGGAGCTATGGAGCTCTGGTGCTATGGAGCTCTGGAGCTATGGAGCTCTGGAGGTATGGAGCTCTGGAGGTATGGAGCTCTGGAGGTATGGAGCTATGGAGCCCTGGAGCTCTGGAGGTATGGAGCTATGGTGCTATGGAGCTCTGAAGCCATGGAGCTCTGGTGCTATGGAGCTATGGAGCTCTGGTGCTATGGAGCTATGGAGGTATGGAGCCACCAGCCAGCACCCTCCGTGGCTGGATCAATGGAAGTGTTTTAGGTACCAGGCAGCCAAAGGGCCGAGGCCTCACGCTCGACCACGCCGGCGCAGAGTTCCAGCCGCTCGGATAAGCTCTGTCACTCACCCGCCGCGCAGCCACCGGTAACGGGGAAATGTCGCCGCCTGGCGGACACGCCCTTGTAAATGAATGGGCTTTCGCACTTAGTGCAATTTTCGCCAACTCTCTGACTGGAGCTATGGAAGTATGGAGCTATGGAGCCACCAGCCACCCAGGCTGGAGCTATGGAGCTATGGAGCTCTGGAGGTATGGAGCTCTGGTGCTATGGAAGTATGGAGCTATGGAGCTATGGAGCTATGGAGCTATGGAGCCCTGGAGCCCTGGAGCTATGGAGCCCTGGAGCTATGGAGCTATGGAGCCCTGGAGCTATGGAGCTCTGGTGCTATGGAGCTATGGAGCTCTGGTGCTATGGAGCTATGGAGCTCTGGTGCTATGGAGCTATGGAGCTCTGGTGCTATGGAGCTATGGAGCTCTGGTGCTATGGAGCTATGGAGCTATGGAGCTATGGAGCTCTGGTGCTATGGAGCTATGGAGCTCTGGTGCTATGGAGCTATGGAGCTCTGGTGCTATGGAGCTATGGAGCTCTGGTGCTATGGAGCTATGGAGCTATGGAGCTCTGGTGCTATGGAGCTATGGAGCTCTGGTGCTATGGAGCTATGGAGCTCTGGTGCTATGGAGCTCTGGTGCTATGGAGCTATGGAGCTCTGGTGCTATGGAGCTATGGAGCTCTGGTGCTATGGAGCTCTGGTGCTATGGAGCTATGGAGCTCTGGTGCTATGGAGCCACCAGCCAGCACCCTCCGTGGCTGGATCAATGGAAGTGTTTTAGGTACCAGGCAGCCAAAGGGCCGGGGCCTCACGCTCGACCACGCCGGCGCAGAGTTCCAGCCGCTCGGATAAGCTCTGTCACTCACCCGCCGCGCAGCCACCGGTAACGGGGAAATGTCGCCGCCTTGTGGACACGCCGTTGTAAATGAATGGGCTTTCGCACTTAGTGCAATTTTCGCCAACTCTCTGACTGGAGCTATGGAAGTATGGAGCTATGGAGCCACCAGCCACCCAGGCTGGAGCTATGGAGCTCTGGAGGTATGGAGCTCTGGTGCTATGGAAGTATGGAGCTATGGAGCTATGGAGCTCTGGTGCTATGGAGCTATGGAGCTCTGGTGCTATGGAGCTATGGAGCTCTGGTGCTATGGAGCTATGGAGCTCTGGTGCTATGGAGCTATGGAGCTCTGGTGCTATGGAGCTATGGAGCTCTGGTGCTATGGAGTTCTGGTGCTATGGAGCTATGGAGCTCTGGTGCTATGGAGCTATGGAGCTCTGGTGCTATGGAGCTATGGAGCTCTGGTGCTATGGAGCTATGGAGCTCTGGTGCTATGGAGCTATGGAGCTCTGGTGCTATGGAGCTATGGAGCTCTGGTGCTATGGAGCTCTGG